>NC_057811.1:297885871-297928340 GCF_018294505.1 Triticum aestivum
CTCTGAAGACCTTGTTTCCACTCCAGATTTTTCCATGACCGTGCCGAATGGCTGATGCACAGGAAGAGTAATTGAATGTACTAAAATTGTTGACAAATTTAACACGTAATAAAAAATGATGTCATGATATAATTCACATATAAGATGACTGGCTAACCAGGGTGGCATTGCAAAATTCACATATATGATGCCTGGCTAAACAAGATGGCATTGCATGATTCACATATACGATAAAGAAACTAAACAGATGGCATTGACACAAAGCATGTCTAAACTAAGCAGATGACATCTTTAATGTATATAGTAAGCAATGCAAGGCACCATATGCATGATATTACCAACATCAGCATGCCAAGTTAGAGCGAAGACCTCATGGGGTAAATAGGAGTGGTCTTCTGCTTCTGAATCCCCCTCATAACAGTTATCTTCCTCTTGATTACGATCCGAAATGGGTGGAGGGGGGGCTGCCTTTACGCCCACCATGGAGCGACGTCTGCATGAAATTTTATTGCCACGCAAGGCTCGTCTCTTTTGCTCTACATGTTCAGTTCCATTGTGTACAATAACTGACATGCATAGGAATAAAACATAGTGAGATTATGTAAGGAGTGCATGCACAAATCCAGAGTGATGGTAGCAAACTGTGGATAGACCCAAAACAAATGATACCAGGCAGATAATAGCTTTAGTTAAAAAATACAGATAATGGCTCCTTTAATGTTTGTTTGCACCCAACATGAAACTCATAGTAGACACCCGAGATTAACCAGATAGTAGACAGATAGTACTGATTGCTGCCCCAATATGTACCCCACAACCATTTAAAAACTCAAGTTTCAGCATAAGTTTGGACCTGAGTCGGAGTTTAATAGGTGAACACGACGATAAAGTAGCATGTCATCATATTAAGCGATGCATAACGTAAGCAGACACGAAAGAGTGCGGCGTCTCTTGCGGACCCGTGTAGTCCTCAAGGCCATCTGCTCAGTTGATGATGGTAATGCAGTTGTCGTGGCTGCCGGCGGCGGGGAAGAAGATCTAAGGCGGTGAAAGACAGTCTGGAGAGCGGATCCCTGCTGTGGTGAACCCTTCTATCGTTGGAGCAGCTGAGCTGGGGTGGAACACAGCACCACAGGAGCAGGACAAACCACACAAGGTTTTCTTTGACACATATCTGTAACAGAAATAATTGTGTAAGGGCTTGTTTGAATTTGATGATTCTAACAATGCAGGGATAGGAAATAGACAGGAATAGGATAGGAATGCACGTGCAAAACAGAGAATTTAAAAACACAGGATTTCTGCCAATCTGGGTGTTTGGTTCACAAGAATCGGAAGATCGCAGGATGCAAAGAAGCATGGTGAGATTAAGTCAAACAACAAGAAGTGTACAACCTCTTTGGCGAAGCCATGTCGATCTCAGCGTGATTGGGTTGGCCGGTGAGGATGCTCCGGCTGACTTGGCTGTCAGAGGAGGGGAAGAAGACCTTAGGCATTTGGAGATGGAGCCCGAGGCACTGCTCCGTTGTGATGGAGGGTTTCATCGTTGGAGCAGCTCCGGTGAGTTGTACGACGCCGAGGCTGAAGCAGGACAAGAGAGACAACGTTAACCTGAGTGGAATTCTAATAGCATCTCCCATAGATGACGTAAAATACATAACCACAAAGTGCTAGATGTATACATCAGCCGCTCATCTCTGAACTTAACTGTCGAAACTGAATTTAACTGTCAAAACTGAACTTAACTGTCGAAACTGAATTTTGATATCGAAACTGAATTTTACTGTCGAAACTGAACACACTAGAGGTGAGGGTACAAGTCAGTCGACTAACTTTTTCATCTCTGGTCAGTCGATTTTGCAGCCGTTGGATACGAAATCAAGGGCCTGCAGTTCATCTTGAACCTCCACCCCCCTGAGCTGCCAGCCACCACCGGCCAAACAGCCGCCCCCCGCCGCCCCGCTCGCCCCGAAAACACTCCCCACCGCCGCCCCGGCCATCCCTGTAGGCCCCCCGTGTCGAGCTTTTTCTCCGGCGATCCCCACGCCACCGCCGGCGACCACCGCCCCACCCTGAACCCTAAGATAGATAGTAGGGTACCTCTCCGGCGAGCCCCCTCCCCGCTGCGGCTGGTTCTTCCTTAACTCCGGCGAGCCCCCCACCCCCTGAAAATTGACTGACCCAAAAGTCGATTCAGTCGACTGAAGTGTAGCTAAATCGGAGCAGCATCGCATGCAAGAGCAAGAGCGAGAGCAGCAGCGCGAGCAAGAGCAAGAGCAAGAGAAGACCAGGCAGGGGACCGAGAGCAAGAGCAGAGCAGCAGCGCGAGCGAGAGCTAAAGCAGCATCAGCTCCTACTGATGTGGACGTCGCCGCCGAGGGAGCGACGCCGTGGAGGAAGTGGTCGGCGACGCCGCCGTGGACGGATCCGCGCCGTGTCGGCTTAGGACCGAGCGCCGGCAGCACCGTGAGATCGAATCAAGAAGAAAATGCGGCGATTAATGTACAACCTCTTTGGTGGCGCCAATTAGGCCGCAACTTCATCCGAGGAAATGATGATGATGATGCTCTTCCAGTGGTGCAGGTCAAGACGGCGGTGTGGGAATGGAGGTGGCGCGAAAGACGAGGGAAACGTCAGGGCAGCTCCTTGGAGGTGGAGGATGGGGTGGCTGAACCGTCGGGACGACCAGATCGATGACGGATCCTCATCCGGTACGGTGGATGAGGGACGTCGAGGTGTTGCTGTGGACGACATCGTCGGGGAAGAGGCTCTGGCTGGGTGGCGGACGGAGGAGGGTGTGGGGCTTCGCGGGTTTTGCCGGCCTCAGTGTACGAATGGGTGGGCAGATGGGATGGGAGTGGGGAACCATGGCTTAGGGACGCGCTTGTCCGAAATGTGGGGTAAGTTACGAAAGTACCCCCACCGATTTGAGGCGGTTCTTTCGGTTCAGGGGTATCATCGGCATTTCGCGTGTCGGGATTTCACAGGAGGTGGGAGTTTTCGCGCGCGTTGTAATTTTGGAATAGCAAGGCGCGGGTTGAGATGGAGGGAGTTGTCGGAGCACAACGAGACAAAGATATACCTTAAATATTTCGGGCTAACAAGGCGCGGGTTGAAGAGGCGGGAGTTTCACAGCACGATAGACAGAGACGCTAGCTTGAAATTTCGGCATAACAAGGCGCGGCTTGAAATTTTGGGAGAACAAGCTTAACGTGTACAAAAAAAGACAATTTAGACTAGTATGATATACTACGTACAATGTGTTTAACACGCACAACACACACACACAGACACCATTTAGACTAGTAAGGTACACGTGCATTGCACGCATGAGATTTGGCAACCAAATTATGAATAAATACCACATTATAGCATGTAAGCTTTGAGTCATATATGCATGATGTAGATGTTCGTTTAATTCTTATAGTTCATTTCATTCAAAATCATCTAGTTTTTATAAGAAAGCTAATCTATTTTAAGATGCATGGAATTGTGCGTTGTAAGGCATAATGTAAAAACAAATCATGTAGAAAAACATTTGGGCAATTCTGATACGGAAGATTCTAGAACAAAGAAGAAGTGCTTGTGTTTTGAGGTTTGTGCATTATGCTTAAGTTCAACCATAGAGTATTCTAGATTGTACATGTGGCAAAATCTGGTGGAATCTAGATGATATCCAACGGCCAATAGTGCTCAAATTTGCCAGCTCTGCACCATCGGATTGGCCTCATCCAACGACCATCTTTCAAAGTTAAAGTTATCCGCACACTATATAAAAAATATAAAATATAATATATATATAGGGGTATAGATATAGATATGTGATGCGAAAGCCACCCATCATCTCCAATTAGAATAGTGTGTCCATGCGCGGATGCAATGTGGCCAAACGATGTCTGCCATCAGTATCTCAAATTCAAACCAATCAGACCTTGTTCAATGTGTATACATTGCAACATGCTCATTTCCAAACCACACCGCGCAGATCTCCGTTATATTCATGCATGCATGGGTTTCAAACATCATGATCTCTTATTCAAATATTTGAATTCAACTTTACATTGATTATGACCTCACCTAGTCTTTTACACCCACACATTGGTCTTATCTTTATAATTGTACCACTAACTTTCTCTCGTGCATGCATGCACACACACTACCAGTCGACATTATCCATCGCACACATGCAATCTTTTTCTTCAGGTCGGTCTCCCATGAAGGCGCACACACACACACCTCCCCCTCTCCATCATATCGGACATTATTTATCTCTCAGGTGCATGCGCAACGATCGATGTTCCTCTATGTGTGTGTGTATGTAGCTAGGTCTTTCATAGTTTTCCACATAAACCGATCAATCTATATATCTAGTGAGGTCTCACCCTCTTTCCCACGTCCACATCGATCAATCTATACCTCTCTATATAGGATTACATATATAGCTAATACACCCACATTAATTATATATCCAACACCCCCCTCTCATCATCCATGCCTTCCGCTTCATCTCTTAGACGCGCGCATAATGGCGAAGACAGGGGGCAGCAAGGGCCCTGCCCCCCTAACATCACTATATATCGAGGCTAATATGAATGTGATCATTAGACAATTGCTGGTAAAAATGGTTTAAGTTGGTGAATTGGCCCTCCTCGTAAAGGATTAGCAATGCTTGCCCCCCTAGCTCATGGGACATTTTTCATGGCTCCGCCACTGCGCGCAACAACGCACGTTCTCGCCCCCTCTCTCTAAATATCGATCTCGCAGTTGTGCACTCCTTCATAGTCTCCCTCCACTCGGCCCCTCGCACCATCTTCTAGCCCCCCACCGGATTTTCCCACATGTACAATCTAGCAGACTCCATGGTTGAACTTAAGCATAATGCACAAATCTCAAAACAACAGTGGTTCTCCTTTGTTCTAGAATCTTCCGCATCATAACTGCCCAAACTTTTTTTCTAGTTGAATTGCCATTATTTGTTTTTACTTTATGCTTTACAACGGACAATTCCATGAATCATAAAATAGATTAAGGGCTTCTTTGATTCAAAGGATCCTCGAAGGAATTTTGAAGGATTCTAATCCTTAGGAATTTTTCCTATCTTGGTTGTTTGATTCGTAGGATTGTAAACCATAGGAATTTTTCCATATGATTCATTTGCACTAGATTTCATAGGAAACATCCCATCCACTCAAACCTCTTTGAAAGAATTCTGTGTTTTTTCTATGCACAATCAAACACTTGTACCATCTTGTAGGATTCAAGACGACATTCCACTCTAATCCCATGTTCTTCCTATTCCCGCGTTTTGGAAATCCTACGAATCAAAGAGGCCCTAGGCTTTTTATAAAAACTAATTGATTTTGAATGAGATGAACTATAAGAATTAAATGAAGGTCTACATCAGGCATATGTGACTCAGAGCTTACATGCTACAGTGTGGTATTTATTCGTAATTTGGTTGCAAAATCTGACGCGTGCAATGTACGTGTACCTTACTAGTACTTCAAGTATGTGCAAAACACAATGACACGCTAAATAGTGTCTCTCTTACAGTTCATGAAGCCACGTGGCACAGGTGGAGGCGTTGTCGTGACATCCTTGTGTGGATTGATCACAGTGACGTGCTGCTGGTTCCAGAAGAATGTACTCGTCCTCCCTGAGCCGCACTGGCGGTACATGCACGAAGCGAAGATGTGCACGCACGCCACACACGCACTCATTCCCTCGCACACACACGCGGGTACACGGGCGGACGCAATTTTGTACCAAGATCCACCCCATTGATAATTTGACGCGTATAAAGTCCTTCACTTCATTGATGGTCAATTAATACAGCACATGCATATTGAGTGGACGTGAGGGCGGAAGAAATACATTACTACCCCACTGTGCGCATGCGAGTAGTTAAATCATGGGTTGCTAGTAGTACTTCCATTGGTGTCCTTCGTATTTTGTGCCAATTTTTGACAGTAACATAATATTTACGCATCTGAGCAGTGTAGTCTACTTGAAATTTATGTTCCACTAAACTCATGGGAGCCGTTTCGGGCCTCGAAACCAAAAACCATCAATTAATCTTTACCTTGTTCCCATCACATTCGAAAGTACTAGTGCTACAATTAAGTGCAAGCCTGCTCACACCTACCAGTACGTACCAAACCTGAACGTGTTCCCACTATGCAGGTTTTAGTACTAGTGCTAGTACTTAGGTTATAAAAAGGGGAACTACCTAACCGAAAAATACTCTACCTTCCTCCTCATAAGTCCTCCTTCTTCGTCCGTCCTTGCCATGGCTGGTGTGCAGAGCTCTAGGTCGAGAACTACTCGTAACAAGGGAGCGGCAACCAAGGCTGCGGAAAAAAAAAGAGGGCTCGCCGCCACGCAGAACCTCGAAAGATCTCTCACGGGCAGGTGATGGCTCCCAGGAGCGCCCTAGACGCGGAGGCGAACATGCCGAGCTGGCGGCGCTGGAGTCGTTATCCCTTGACGGCATGCCCGATCAGCTCAATAAGCACCTCAATAAGCAAAAGGAGTTCATCCACGGCTTGGTGGAGCTGCTGAAGGAGAGCCTCGATGACATGCCCGCTGAGCTCAATGAGCAGGGGGAGTTGACCGCCGGCTTGGTGATGCTGCTGAAGAAGAGCATTGCCTCGGAGAAGAAGGCGACCGGTGAAATCCTGCAACTTCAGGAGGACAAGGCGAAGCTCTGCCACAAGCTCGACCTGCTGAAGGAGGAGAACACCGGCTGCAAGAAGCTGCATGAGAATAGTAGTTCCTCGATGAAGATGTTGCAGGCCCTCGTCATGGAACAGAAGGAGGAGTTGGCGAAGCTCCGCATCGAGCACCCGGCTGCTGTCAAGGTACGTAATGCGGCCGTGGAACAGATGATGAAGGCTCGCGTCGAGAAATCCTGCGTCATGGACACAATGATGAAGATGGCGGAGGAGACGTGCAAGGAGATGGAGGTCGTGGAGGCGATGAAGAAGCAGTTACGACTCCGCGGCCAGCAACCCTTCATGTAGTGAGAGCAGCGCCCCAGACTTGTATGTGCGTCTTCCTACTTTTTTGGGGGTGATAATCCTCCTTCTTCTTTTGCTCCTGTGTTTCTTATTTTGCTTCGGGTGTTTCGCCGCACGTGTCACCTTCTTTGCGAGGCATGAATAGAACAATGCTAAAAATGAGATGACTAGCAAATTAGATCATTCTTTATCGCCAATAGAACAATGCCTCTTGCTAGTAATATATAATAAGAGTAGAGAGTAGAGGATATGGCACTGGGCTGCCGTGTTTCGTGCTCCTCCGTCGTACTCCAGTGGAAAACTTGAGTATACCGCACGGTTCTTTGCTCCTCCTCAGGTCGTCGGCACATTTATACGAGCAGTCAAATCACAAGGCCCTGCCTTCCAGCAGTAATGAGCTGTCAAATCACAAAGGCCCTCGCCTCTCGTGAAAAGGACCAAGCTAGACTGCCCCGCCCTCTAGCCTTTTAAAAAATGTATACATTTGTACAGTAGTAGTATCGATGGATTGCGCCATGGAGCAAAACTAACAAGATGTAATTAAAGAAAAAAGGTGGTACATATAGAGAGCGCTCGTCGCCAAATTATGCATATACTATATGACACTACCCACTATGAAGGTACTAGTAACATAGACTGGTAACTGGTCTATGTTACTCTCCACTATGACCAGCAAAAGTCGAGGCGCGGATACCAACGAGGGCCTGGTTGTGTCTATACTTGGACAACTCACCCGACTGCATGCGCACCAGGCAGACGAAGCTCGTGTCGTGTTGGTGCCGTGTGCGCCCCGCACATTAACCAAAACCTCGCGCCTCCATCTTAGCCTCCGCGTTTAAAACATCTCAATCTCAACAAGGCTAAGGAGCAACGTGAAACCTATGATAGAGCCAATCGGATGGTTGAGAACACTACAATTCATAGCTACAGATGCGTGTGTGAGAGAGGATGAGTGCGTGCGTGCACCTCTTCTCAGAGTACAACTATATGTGGGTGGCATCGACCTAGGGAGCAGTGATGGTGCGTGCGAGAAGTCCCGAGAGATAGGTGTAATGCGTCTGAAAAAAAGACTAGTCTATAGCTCGCCACGAGGCTATTCCTATCGAACGCCAAGCGTAAGATATGTATCCGACGGTGCTAGTTTTTGCACGTACACATCAGTAGAAAAAGAACTAGTACCATGGCATATGCTACACCACGGCCGAGAAAACGTGCCGACGTTACGCCATCTGGGAATAGTGCCGCACTTCGAAACTAGAACCGTCAATAAATTTTGAGCGCGTCTCGTCACATTCCAAATTACTACTACTACCACGCTATATTTAATTGCAAACCTGTTCACACCGATCACAACCTAAACGGTTTCCCACTTAGGAGCATATTAGTAGTACTCGGTTATAAATACTAGTATGCTAAGATGACTGCACATTCCTCCTCAACTCCTCATCCAAAAAAAACAATCAAGCCATAGCCAGCGTGAGTTCTGGGTCGAGAGATTTCCACTAGGGAGAGGTGAGCATGGAAGAGGAAGCACGAGAGATGTCCCGCCTCGCCGCGAAAGCAGCCGACATGTCCAGCCGCGCAACAGTAGCAGCACAGAGGTCCCGCCGCGCCGCCAAAGCAGACGGAGGTCCTGCTGCACCGTCGATGTAGCAGACTGGTCCGGCCACGTCGCGGAAGCAGCAGAGATGTCCCGCCGCGCCGTCGAAGCAGCAGGGAGGTCCCGCCGCGCCGTGGCGGCCTGGGAAAATTTCTTGCGGGCAGGCGAGGACTCTTACAGGCGCATGCATGCGATAGTCCGTAGCCAGATGGATCAGATCTCTGGCTGGGCGAGGATGCAGGATGAGGCTACCGGCGTCATCCGGCAACTAGGGGAGGGCAATGCGAAGCTCCGGGGTGAGCGCGACCTGCTGAGGGCGAAGATCGCCGGAAGGGCGAAGCAGGAGGAGGAGACCGCTGCCGTGTTGCAGAGGACGGGCGTCATTATCAAGAAACTTATGGACGAGAATGCCATGCTCCGCATCGAGCGCAACAGGCTGGTGGAGGAATCCATGGATGCTGCCAAGCAGCGTATTAAGGACATGAAACTGATGAAAGAGATCATCGCCCGCCGCGAGAACTACTCTTCGCGACCTGCAGCGCATAAAGAAAGTAGAGATCAGCGAGCCAGATCGTTGTATGCGTCTTCCTTCTTCTTTTGCCCTTGTGTATTTCGGGCGTAGCCGCATGTGGCTTTTTTAATTATCTTCCTAATTATGTAAGACAATTATTATCCACTCTCGTCGTCCTTATATATATATTCATCAGTCTTGCTATAAGTCGCAGTAGATGCTATATAGGTCCGTCAGATCTTACATCAAGATCCATGCAAAATTTTGTTTTCAGATTTTCTTTTTTCTCTCTTAAATCTCAGTCGAGTGAGACATTGCCACGCCATTAAACAGAGGCTCGGGCGCCATTAATGGAGACCTTGGGAGAGAGGTGGATGGCAGATGGAGGTCAAAGGGCTCTCCTCCCGATAAGCATGCGCAGGGGTCTGATCGCACGCCTCCCGTACTCAAATAGCTACCCTGCACGACACCTCCTAGCTAATAAAAAAGGGGACGCGTGCCGGCACGTAAATGGTAAATAGAACGCCCACGGTTTCAATAATACTTGTGTTTCGATTGTAACGTGACAACACTTGTTCCAAAATGACTTTGTTGATTGTTAATGTGTGCGCCTTCGCAAATCGGACAGCAAAATTACCACAGCATGTTGGTGCCATGTCATGGCACCAAGCCAAGTTTCATGATTTTCATGCGTGTTTTGGATTTACAGGAATTAAAAAACCAAGTTTCTCAATGTTTCCAGCCGAGCCATGACGCCCGGATGTTTGAATTTCATTCCCATTTCTGGCATGGGACCTAGAAATTTACCCGAGGACACACATGTCATTTTTCAACCAGCTTTGGTGCACTGGAGCATGTGCTTGTATTTAAAATTTGAATTATGCACACAAAGGTGACACGTTCCCTCTCAGAACCACGAGCCTTCTTGAGAGAAGCTCCGGTTTGCAAGAAACTTATACCAAAACTCGTTCCTATTCTGCAAATTTTTTACCACAGCATGGTAGTACCATGACATGACACCATGCCAAGTTTCATGATTTTCAGGCGTGTTTTGGATTTACAAGAATTTTAAAACCAAGCTTCTCAATGTTCTCGGCCGAACCACGATGCCCATATGTTTGAATTTCATTCCCATTTCTTGCATGGGACCTAGAAATTCACCCGAGGACACACATGTGATTTTTCAGTCAACTTTGGTGCACGGGAGCATGTGCTTGTAGTTCAAATTTGAATTATGCACATTAAATGGCCAGAAAATCAATTAATGTATAAAAAAGGCCAAACGAACCCGGAATAATTCCAAAATTTAACAGGGCACTCATATAGTTCTATGTTGCCTCTGTAAAGAAAATCTGGCGGGAGGCAGCGTATATTGTTTCGCACACAAAGGTATAAAGAAATAAAGAAATTAGCCCTATTTAATTCTTGGGTTCTTATTATTTATGCCACTAGTTGTGTATCACTACTCAGTTTTTCCATTAGAAGTTACAACTACTTAAAAAATGCCATCGATCCGTGAGATGCCTGCTCAAAAATGCAATTAGATATCTAAAAAATGCCATCGTTAAGTTAGATGTTTGCTCAGAAATGCCATTAGACATTGTTATTTTCACGTCAAACCCATTGACCATGTTACATGACAAAAATAAGCCGATTCTCACAATGATAAGTTAATGGTGTCCAGCACAACACACCCCTCAAATAAAACTAGCACCCTGGAATTCTTTGACAAAACTAAGCACCCTGAAATTCTTTGAATACTAAACTGCTGGCTATATGATGTTGGCCATATATTATACGTATATAATGTCAAGAAACGAGTGGTAGTACTATACCAACTAAAATATGAAATGTACGAAATATAACGAGAAGAAACATAACATAGTTCTGCTGGGGGCTCAGCACAACACACCCCTCAAATAAAACTAAGCACACCAGAAATTAAACTAAGCAACTAATCCGGTAGACACTGCATTAGAACCACCATGAGCAACGACACTGCCACCTTACTCGGAGTCCTCGTCCACGTCCTCGGCTTCGTCCTTGTCCCTCTTCCTCTTGGGCGATACTTCTTTGCTTGAACCACACACTTGGCTCTTGCTCTTCATCCAACCCTTGTAGATATTGAAACAAAGGTAGCCATCCATTGCAGCATAGTGGATGTGGTCTATATCTAGTACAGTCCACTCCCATGCATGATGAAACATGTGCGGAGCTTTCTTCAGTTCACCGTACATAGGATGAACCATGGCTCCTGCCAGGGTCGGCATTGAAGGCTGATCAAGGGAGGGCACCAGCCCTTCCTTCTGGAGGTCAAAGGGGTCGCCTACAACGAGGCCTATCCGACTCAGGATTTCCTTGTCGTTCCTAAAGTCTATAGTAACGAATTTGACTCGGCCGCCCTTGAGGAAGTTCTTAAATTCCTCGCACTCAACGTCGGCATGGCATATGTGGTAGACCAAGCATAAGTCATGCACGCAAACCTGGATCACGGCGGGCTTCTTCTTCTCTACCTCCTTTAGTTTCTTCTCGCTTCCCAGGACCGTGGTGTACTCAACATCTAGCCCAGCGACCCACTCATCATTTGAGTTTTCGAACATGCGTTTTAAGCGAGCAAGGCATTCTTTCACCGTTGCGGAAGAACGGGTGTAGATGACGTCGAACTCATCGCCGGTGATGGTTCTAACCTTGTACTCACCGCTGATCATGGAGATTTGGGACGCCATGGATTTGGGAGGAGGGTTAGGATTAGTGGAACTGCCGTAATGTGAAAGGACGGGACGACTAGGAGCGGTTTATCGATTGTAAAAATGTCGAGTGGGGGGGGGGGCGTGCGAATGGCAGGGTAGTGGCTTGCCTGGTGGATAAATGGATTCATGACAGTATATGGGGGCCCAATTAGATGTCATGTCTACTCGACGCCCAATTAAATGGCTTTCGATGTCATGTCAAGCGTCGGGAAAATTACAGGTGATACGAAGATTTCCATTCTCCCATGATACGGCTTCCGAGAGCCCTTGGATCTGAGATCGAACGGTTGCATGGTGTGATTCTAGACCTATGGGTGAATATCCTATCCTGGAGGGTTATTCTGCAAATTTTCAGCAACTTAGCATGCGACCGTTCGATCTCAGATCCAAGGGCTGCCAGCAGCCCGTATCATGGTCACGCCTACCACGACCGTCGCCTCGCTCGCGCGGTCGCGCCCTTGGAGATTTAACACGATGTGTTAGGCTATCTGATGTTGGCATGTCATACATAGTCATCACTTAGTCACTCATACAACAAGGTTAGCTATAAGGTTGGCTATGAGAGTATTTTTTGTTTACTTCTCTCTATCTCTTTCTTTGTAGTATTTATTGCATTTGCCAAGGAGTGACCTCTTCCAATGAAATGGTGCTTAGATGAGGTGCTATGGGCATTAAATGGCTTAGCAACTCAAGTCCCCAATGCATAGGTGCTTAGTTTTTTGTTGCTAAGTTTGCTTCATCTAGGTACACGCGCTTATCACCGTTTCTTCCTAGGGTCACCAAACTAGTCTCTCTCTTCTTAATTAACTTGCCACATCAGACTTTATGCCTATGTGGCAGGCTTAGAACCTGTAGGATCAAGTACAATAGTGGGCTATAAGCCCGCTTTACATGGCATTTTTGCATATGTGGGGGAAAGATGCAAGGAAAAAGTGGAGGAGTGGGCTCTCAAGCAAGAGCCAGCCTCTACATGGTGGAGCATCGGGAGAGGCACCTGTATGGAGGTGGTCAGGAATTGGGAGACTCAAGCCGGTCGTAGCGCGGCAGTTAAAATGATAATGCAAGTCAAATCACCGGGCCCCACCTGTCCAGCAGTAACTCACTGTCAAATCACACAGCCCTACGTTTGCAGCAGCCTACTCCCTCATCTTCTCGCGTCTCTGTCGAACCGACTAGGCGGAATTGTCCCGCCTACCGCGCGGGAAAAGCCCCGCCCTCGACTTTTAAATAGTACAGTATACTAATTTTGTATCCATGGATTGCGCGATGGAGCAAAGCCCCAAGAAAACGACGGTACACATGTACGGAGTATACAACACGCCCGTCGCGTTCGCGTCGCACCCCAAACGGTCGGTCGGTCTGGCATGCCGCTCTCCGAATGGAACGTGCGTCATATTGCGTTTGCACACACATGTGGGACCGCAATTGAGAACCGACCATAAGCACACTCCCCGGCCCCGCAAGTCGGGTGAGTTAATAGAAGTATATACGTTGGTACCTGGACGATCCCTGCAAGACACGGAAGATCAGTTCGTCCATGCATGTGACCAGTCTCCAGCAGACACGCCTGGATTGGCTATCGTCTACATATCATGCAGGCTATGTTGTACAGGGCTGTAGTTCTGGTGAGAAATCTAAAAAAAGGTTTCTTGCCATCTCGCAAAATTAGGTGTCATGTGCTTCGGATCACTGCGAGGGTTAAACAGCGACAACTGAGTTGGGCTAGTCATTGGGGGCACATGCACGAAGACTACTCGGCTGCCATCTAGGTTAAGCCGGCTATGTTAATTAGGACATCTATTGACGGACCCCTTTTCTACGAGTTTATCTTTAATTTGAGCTTTGATCCTCATCTAGTTTGTCTGTCGGGATTCATCTTGTCTCCTTTGGGCAGTGAGGTTATGATTTCTTGTCATGTGGCATTTTTTCATGTTATATGTTATAATCCGGTGCTTCAAATCAAAATGACGACAACTGCGCCTCCGGGGCACGTGCATGAAGACTTCTCAACAGTCATTGGCGAGGTCAAGCCGGCTCCGGCCGGTAGACAAAAGAAAACTAGTACTCCACTATATAGGCAGGAGCCTCCGCGCTTGTTTGCTAGTGTTGCTCTCTTCACACTGTCTCGTCCTCTCCAGATCTAAACACGACAGCGGTGGCCACACACTCTCTCTCTACTCACCGCTGGTCACAGATCCAGCCGGATCCTCTCCGCCGGGGAAGGTGAGAAGGTGCAACGTTGACGCGGTCGTCCTCGGCGACGACTCTTACCCACTGCCGGCGCGTCCCGATCAGCGTGCCTTGCCGTTCTCTCCCAAGCATCGATGGCGAGGGAGGGCCTCCCACCCCTTCTTCCTCGCAACCGTAGTGTGGGCAGATCCGGCCTCCGGCCGCCCACCTAGCGACATCCCAGCGACCCTCAGGTATAACTTCCTTCGAAACCGGCCTTGCTCTACTTCCCGAGCTCCTGACGTCGCTGCATTTGTATCTTTTACTATTTCTCAGGCCCCCTCGTGTAGATAGGATCGATCGGCTGTTTGAAAACCACCTAATTTTTTAACTGTTAAGAGGTAAAACTAGTTCATGCACTCGAATCTATCAGTACTTGGTTCAAACAAGGAAGAAAGGGGGTGGGGTGGGGGAAGATTTGTTACCTGAATCTAGGACTTGGTCGAAAGAGGAAATAATGAGGGCGAAAAGTAGCAGAGACTGGCTATCCAACTGGTCTCTAGGTCTAATAGGGAAATAAAGGGAACGTAGTACAAACTCAATATAAACCCGATCTATTGGTTGAAAAAGGAAAGAAAGTGGGGACTGGGGGACAAGTCAACAGAGTAAGTCCAGCACTAGATTTGCTAGCCTCACACAGTATAAGGTGGCTATATACCGAACAAAAATGGGACCAACCCAGATATCCTCTTCTGATGTTTGTTGCCCCGAGCCGCTCTTATGTAATGCCACTGGTAATGTAGCAGTCACACTGTTAAAGGTAAGGACACGTTAAAACAATGTTGTTTTCAATGTAATGCCTCCAGTAATATGAATCAATGGCACTTTTTTTCATGTCCTGCTAAATTTCCCATTAAGATAAGTTGCTTCTTTTCGTTAGAGATGCAACTGTCTTGGTCCGCCTACTCTCCAGGAGCTTCACGACCAACCTTGATGTTGCTCAATTTTATTGCAACTAATGAAGAAGAAGCTCTGTGGGTTTCGTTTTCTGATGGAAATGGAACCGGGGCTAGAGCCCTTTTCTTAAAAAAGAAGAAGCTGCTAGGTCTTGGGGCATTGCTTCATTTTAGGTGAACTACACCAAAAGGTCCCATGAATTGAATCATCCATGTTGGTGACTGGTGTCATCCCTTCTACGATGGCGTTGACTGCAGATATGGTTCCCATCACGAGGTATGTTCCTTTTTGGTCTGACCGTTTGCCAAAGATCCTGCATGTTGATCCTGCTCTTGTGCTACTGTTTTGGCACTGCCATGATAAAGCAGTAATGTTATTATTTTGCACCTTAATCTAGTGGCACTATTAATTTGAGGCAATGTTTTGGCACCGCTAGTGCCACTGGTTTTTTTATATATCGAAAGAGGGGGTTCCCTCCGATTTCATTAAAGAAACCCAACCATAGAGAACCATTATCCGACAACATCTCAGTGTAAATGGGCAGTTATGCAACAACTACTAGAATAGACTGAGTACTAGCAGGAGACAAGTTTGCCACATAAGCTAGGCAGGTAGGGGGACGCAGCACCAGCTCGACCAAGTTTGGATTACAACCCAAATGCTACCACAGAAACATCAGGGGGAAGATAGGGGCTGAAAGAGCCAGCTTCAGCATCCCAGTCTAAGCACCCCCGGCCTTCATGCTTGCGACGCACGGTACACCTCGTTTGCCACCTACTCGACCCTAGTGTCACTGATAAAATGAAGTAATAATACAGTTAAAATAGAGCGAGTGTCCTCTCTATCATTTCATTTCCAATGTAGATAAAGAAAGTGCTTCTCTTTGTTAATGTATGTTTCATCAACTAGTCCCATTGTTAATGTTTAAGCGTTTTTGCAAACTGGGGTTCTTAATTTTAGTTGATCTGCACAAAAATAGAGATTTGAATGTCTCAAGGCCCCTCCTTGTACTACCGCTGTACACTGATGTTCATCACTGGCAGAAGGTGTATCGGGGAGACTTGGGTTGATTTCCAGTATGATGTAATATTTTCTTATGTTTATTAGTGTATGTTTCATCAACTAGTGCCACTATAATCTAATCACGCCTTTTCATTATCTATGCAAACAGGGTTATTCAGCTGCATTTTGGTGGAACTGCACAAATGTACGGATGGAACCGGCATATATGCAGAGTGCAAGGTGCCAAGTAAAAATTACCGACACCAACCCTGCTCCATCTAAGCATTGGCATCCACCACCATCAGTGGGATGTGTGGCGCTCACTGTGGACGGATCTTTCTCGGCAGCAAATCCTCTAACCAAATACTAGTAGCTTAGACTTAAAAAAATACTAATAGCTTATATTGGCAGTTTTCTAGGTGTGTACTCTTTTCTGAAAGAAGCACCAATCTATTTTTCTTTATTTGAACACAGTGTCACAACTTTGACCCAAAGGTCCAGAGCTATTTTAGGGTGATTGGCGTAGTACTCGGAGACTGATTGTAAGCATGATTTTTATTAGTTGTCACACTGATTGTAAGCATGAGCAGATGGAAGATTAGGTTAGTGCGAAGCTTACCTTAGACCCTACCGACGCCGTTGAAACAAGGCGAGCGTCGAGGGAACCATGGAGAACGGCGGGGAAGCGACGTCGCGCCATCTGGCCTCCTCTTGCGGTGGGAGAACGAATACTCCTGTGGCTCCGACTGGCTCTGCACCCTCACGAACGGCACACTGTACTCGATCGATTCGTTATCCTCTGGGTGCTCGACCGTTGACCTGTACGCCCACCACCTCCGCCTGATTTTCGCCTCGGGCGAATCTGTCTCTCCATCGCCCAGAGGATATACTCGATGAACTCGAAGGACTGCGGCGTGACTGCCGCCGAGGAGTACATCGCCGCCCGCATCGCCGTCGTCTCGCTCTTTCGCATACATTGCCACATGGCCCTCACCGTCCTCGAAATCTCCCACTCATTGTCAAACCGAGTAAGGATCTCCTTCAACCTGGCTAACTTTGCCTGGTCGCCGCCGGCGATCTGCCTGATTCGCTGCTGCATCCCCTCCATAGATGTCCTTCTGAGTGGTCCGGTGCTAGCTTTGGAAGATTGGAGGAGAGATGGTGGTCTTGCAATAGAGAAGAGGGAGAGGCGAGACAGTGGTTTTGGAATGGAGATGATGGAGAGGAGAGGGGGTGGTTTTGAAATGGAGAAGAGGGAGAGGCGAGACGGTGGTTTTGGAATGGAGATGATGGAGAGGAGAGGTTCCCCTGCCTTTCGGTCGCTGACAGGTGGGCCCCGTGCTTGGTGGGGCCCATGTGTCAGTGTCTCAATGGCAGGATGGGCTACGTCAGGGGATCCTCGTCTGTCGTGGTGGGTGCACGGCAGATGCCAAGGGATGGCTAAAGAGAGGATGAGGCTCGAGCTCGCTGGTGGACTCCAGAGGCGAGGTTGGCATGAGCGGGCGCGGGACGCCGGACATACCCAGGTTCGGGGCTCTCCGGAGAGATAATACCCCTAGTCCTGTCGAGTGTAGTTGGATGATCGATAGTACAATGTTGCTCCTGGAGCTGTATGGAGGAGGAAGGAAGCTGGCCAAGGCTTGGGCCGCTCCTTCTCTCCGGTGTTGCTGTTTTGTGGCTAGTCCTCCCGCTCGCCCCTCGAATGATCGTCGGCTCCCGGGGGGTTTTATAGTCCAACCCCCCGGGGGTACAATGGTAATGTTACAAGTCGGTGGGTCCGTATTGTCAGTGTCCGGGGACCCGGGCTGGGTCCCGCTGAGGGCTTGTGGTTCGCCGGGTTCCCCTAGGTGCGGGCCCCGCAAGCCTAGGGGGACTGTGCGCCGTCTTGTCGATCGTCAGGGCGTGGCCGAGTTGAGTCGCGTACAGTGCTCTCCGTCAGGTTGCCGCTTGCTGTCGTCAGCGGTGAGGGCGGGGGCACTGTAGCCACGCCGGCCCTGGTCAGCGGGTAGGTGAGGGGCACTGTTGCCACGTTCCTGCTGACCAGAGGCATGGGCGGGGCACTGTTGCCTCGGTCATCATTGATTGAAGTCTCGTCCCCATCATACGGCCTGGATGGGACGGGAGTTGACCCGTGGCTGGATTGCGTAGCACGCCATGGGTGGCGCTGGCTTGTTGAGGAGGCTTTGGCCTTGGCGGGTTCGGCTGTCTTGCGCTAGTTGTTGAGGCCGAGTCGACGTGTCTTGCCGGGTCGGCTAGTCTGGCCGGCTTGCGGGGCTTGGCCGGGTCGAGCGACCCGGCCAAGCGCGTGCCGATATTGAGGGGCGGTGCTAGCCCCGTTGTTTTTTGAAGAGGATCCGGGTTCCGTTGCCTGCCCGGGGTCCATCCCCCCGACATCGTCTGAGGAGAGAGGAGGTGGTTTTGCAATGGAGAAGAGGGAGAGGCGAGAGGGTGGTTTTGGAATGGAGATGATGGAGAGGAGAGGAGGTGGTTTTGCAATGGAGAAGAGGGAGAGGAGCGTGCGGCAGCGATTTAGGATTGGACGAGAGGGCCGGCGCGCTGTGACGGGATCAAAATCAAAATCAATTTACCCTTCAATTAAGAAAGCGACCCCACATTAACTAGTCTCCCTTTTATTCTGGGTCATAATTGACCATGATTTTCACAAATAAAATATATGTTATACGTTGCAAAAATAATATAATTTGAAAGTACATTCAGATACGAACCAAACGATACAATTTTTGGTGACATGCATTCACATTTTGCTTGTCAAATACAGTACATGGTCAAACCTTGACCCAAAATACGCAAAACAAAAAAAACTTCCAAGACCAGCGCCGCTCTTCCGCTCTTCTCCTCTTAAACCACCGCCGCTCCTCTCCTGTTCCAATCTAAATCCAGCGCCGCTCCTCTCCTCTTCCATTTCAAAACCACCGCCCCTCCTCTCGTGTTCCAATCCAAAACCAGCTTTGCTCCTCTCCTGTTCTAAACCAAAATCAGTGCTGGTCCTCTCCTCTTCCATTCAAAAACCATCGCCGGCGAGTGAAGGTTCTGTGGAGAAGTAGATCGATGGAGGAGTACAACCGATACGTGAGGCTCGCAGACGGCGACCCTGTGAAACTAGCTAGGATGTTGGAGATACAGTCTTGGTTTGAGAACAAGGACCAACTAGTGGCGACGGCGACATCCATGGCCAAATATCAGCAATAGAGCGAAAAGGCGGCGATACTCCCGGAGGGAGTCGCGCGGGAGTACATAGAGCTGCTCCTCTGGGCCATGGAGCAAACAGATTCACCGAACCCGATCGTGAGGGAGCGGTGGTGGGAGTATCGATCCCAGATGGATCATCCACCAGAGATTGAAGGATCGAGCATCTACAGGGTGCCGTTTGTGAGGGTGTCGTGCCAGAGCGAGCCGGTGGAGTCTTCATCGACCGAACCCAACTGCAAGAGGAGAAAAACAGTTGGCCCGACGACGCTTCCCCGCCATCCTCTCCCTCGCCATTCACATCGTCCCACGGGGGGCTGTCTGCCGCCGAGGAATAGGAGGGATTGCCCCACCAGACCAATAGTCGGGCAGGTTGTGAATTGTCAGGCGGAGCTTAGGGTTGTTAGTATTTGCAGGTTGTGAATTGTGTTTTGTGTTGTGTATTTTGAGAGTACTTTCAGATATGAATGTCTTTTGAATTTCAGATTTGCAGTATTGAGCATATGAAGTATTTTATGAATTCTAGATATCTATTTTTAGCACTTAAAAAAATGTAGTTTCATAGGAGTATAAAAGTGCAGACAATGTGATTCTCAGAGAAGAAACTGCAAGTTTCAGTTTCAGATAAGAAACACCAAGTTCAGTTTCAGATAAGAAACTACAACTTTCAGAGGCAGAGCATTTATATTAACACAGCCTTTTCAAACAGTGTTAACATCATGCTGGAAGTTTTATTCATGGTCGAAACTGGAACTACCAGCCAGTTAACATCATGCTGATCAACATTCATGCATAGCACATCTTCATATGATGCACAGTCAAAAAGATATGCTATTTTCAAAATGCCCACACAATGTCGAGTGTGCGAAAAACAGAGAAAACAAGGAACAAAGTTTTGGCAAGTGTAGGAAGTGGTGTGCGTACATGACAATTGGGACCCACATGTCAATAAAGGCAGAGGCAAAAATTTTGCAGATATTTTCTCTGCACAGGTGGAATCGAACCCGGGCAGAACAACTGTCGGGTAGTGTCACTCGGCCACTGGGCTAGTTCAGTTGTTTCGTTACTAATAAGGCACTTCCTCAGGTGGTCGGATTTCCTCCTGCGCCTTTGTGCGCTCGCCGCGACGCCGCTGTCTGCCACTGTGAACATGCTGAACAAACGAGAGGAATCTGGAGAGGACTGTACATGGAGAAGCGGACAGTCGGGACCCACCAGGTCTATGGCCGTACGCAAGCAAGTGCCTCATCGAAAAAATACTTCCTCCTAATGCTATACTGACGTTGGGGCCCATGGGTTTGTCAATATAGTTACATTTTTTTAGGTGCTTCAACATAGTTACTATAGGAGATAAATTCACAACGAAGCCGGGGAGCTGGCAGGTATCATTTATTATCACTAGGGCAGCAAGTATCAGCTTGGTTTTGGGCTGCCCCGTCTAGGCTTTCTTTTTTAACATGCGCAGCCCACAACCTCGGATGGGAGGTCCATAGGCCTGTTTGTATTTTCTTGAGGGCCGTCATGTATCGACCGGCCTATGGACCTCCCATCCGAGGTTTTATTTTTCCTAAAACATCGGCAGCCCAATTTATGTATTTTTTTTGAAGAAAACGCAGAGGTCTGTTCTATTTTTCTATATAAGAATAGCAACGCCTGGTCCAACTTATGTTTCCCTTCTAACTATATTATATATATTTAAATTATTTTATATCTTATTATATATTATTGTTATTGTCATCATATATTTAACAGATACTTACATATGTAAGAAAACAATATCCCACATCTTGTTAACTTATAAAAATAATCTCTTAACAATAAAATCCTGGATTTTTTTGGCAACGAAAATCCTGGTGATTGTGTACAAAAGCTTGGTAAGATTTAAGGACCAATGTAATAATAAATCACTTATTATTTAAATATATATATAACAAAATGCTCAACCCCTGTTTATTTTTTGATAACATTGCTGCGCCCACCCCAACATTATAATTAGAATCAGCCTAGCAAAATCGTGTATTTCGATAAAGTGCAAATGGCCTGTAATTTTTTAGGCAAAACATAAATGGGCCACATGGATGCTACATTATTTGTTCACCCAACCCAGCTAATGGACTGTAATTCAAAAAAAAAGAGATCAAATGGACTGTAAATTCTACCCCGCAAAAAAAAGACTGTAAATTCTGAAAAAATGGGTTGAATACGTGCCACATTTTTGGAGGCTGAAATGTGGGCCAATAGGCCAATGCAAGTCATTGTCAACTTAGTCAATAAATGATTCTGACATCGTTAGCCGTTGGATTTACATCCAACGACCGGCATCCATCTTCAATCTCTCGTCTTCTTCCTCCAGCGCCGCCGGGACCACCTGCTCCCACCTCCTCCTGCTAGCAGTTCTGCTTAGCACGCTTCGCTGTTAAGCGCTACTCCACTGTTGGCCAGGCCATCCCTCCACCCCTCCACACCTCCTGTTCTTTCCACCGACTGTCGAACCACACCGCACCAGAACAAGTTAACCCTCGTACACCTCTCCGTATGCGACTCTACTCCCGCGTCTTCCCATCTCCGGCTCGTTGCTGTCCGGGGCCTCGCCGTCGTCCACCACCTTGGATGCGCTCGGTGCGGAGTGGTCAACGTGGTCAACGAACGATACCATCGGAAGTAGACTGTGCGTGGAGAGGCTGACAGCTGGGTCCACGGCCGCACGCAAGGAAATGCCTCCTAACGCAAAATAATGATTCCTCCACCTGACAGCTGGGACCCACCGGAAGGGCCTCTGTATTTCGCGAAAAAAACGTTCCCACCGCTGACAGGCCAGACCCACCAGCTATATCTTTGCACGCAAGGAAGTGCCTCCTTATTACGCACAAAAAAATGAATACTCCCCCTGCTAGTTGGGACCCACCTTGGTGGGCGGCTGACTTGTGGGCCTACTAAGTTAACGGGGATGGAGTGCTTTGTCAACTTAGTCAATATGAATGATTCTAGCTCCAGTGACCGTACGATGTCCATCCAACGGCCGTAGTGCTTCTTCAACCTCTGGTCTTCTTGCTCCAGCCGCCCAAAGCAGCGTCGGTCGTGCCGCATGCTCCTGCCTCCCGTGGCCGGCTGTGCTGCCGCTGAGGCCTCACCGCCCCCTACTATTCCCACCGCTGGCCAGGCCCTGCGGCGACGGCAACCTCACACCGCAGCCGAACCAGTGAACCCTCATGCTCCTCTCCGCGCGGGCTTCCGCTGCCGCGTCTTCCCCGGCTCCGCGTCGCCCCCTTCCTAGGCCTCACCGTCGTCCACCGCCCTGGTGCTCTCGGTGCGGCGTGGTCAACGTGGTCAAGGAACGGCTTCCATCAGACGTGGACTGTACGTGGAGAGGCTGACAGCTGGGTCCACGGCCGCAGCAAGGAAGTGCCTCCTTATTACGCGCAAAATAATTATTCCTCCACCTGACAGCGGGGACCCACCGGACGGGCCACCGTATTTCGTGAAAAAAATATTCCCCCCTGACTGCTGGGACCCACCAGCTACATCTTCGCACGCCAGGAAGTGCGTCCGGGCAAAAAAAATGATTCGCCCCCTGACTGCTGGGACCCACCCGCTACATCTTCGCACGCAAGGAAGTGCCTGACAGTCGGGACCCACCTGGTCGAAGCGTACGTAGCATTGTCATTCTGGTCGCGAACGTGTACATACATACTGGTCGATGTAGAGGCGCGCACGTGTCGTAGTAGAGGCGCGCACGTAGCATGTACACGTACGTACAGCGGCCAGTGTGCAAGAAAGAAAATACGGTCACGTACGTACATACGGGCAGGGTCTCGAACGCCTACTCGCGCATACGTACGGTCAGGGTTCGTGTACATGGATGGGTCGGAACGAAGAAACTGCATCGTCGTCGTGTTCATGGGGAGCCAACCGGCTGGGTCGGAATGGAATGCGTCGTCGTGTTCATTGGGAGGGCTTGGACGGAACAGCCGATGGAAACGAGGCCTGGCATACCGCAGAACGGAGGAAATGGCCTTGTGTTCGACCAGCCACGGTCAAAACGGGATCATGTTCATTGGGAGGGGTCTGGCGTACCGCAAAACAGAGGAAACGAACCTCCTACGGTCGAAACGGGGGTCCTGTTGATCGGGAGGGGTGTGGTGTACCGCAAAACGGAGGAAACAGACTTGTGTTGGAGCGCTACGGTCGAAACAGGGGTCCTGTTCATTGGGAGGGGTGTGGCGTACCGCAAAACGGGACTCCATGGGATACTGTTCATCTCCACCGTCGACCCCCTCCAGCCTCCACGGGCTACTGTTCATCCACCGTCGACCTCCTCCAGCCTCCACCTGCGACTGTTCATCCACGGGCTCCTGTTCATCCAGCCTCCACCGCGCGTACTCCACCGGCTACTGTTCAACCAGCCCTCTCCATGGGCTCCTGTTCAACCACCCCTCCACGGGCTACTGTTCATCCAGCCCTCCACCGTCTACTGTTCATCCTGCCCTCCACGGGGTGGTCCTGTTCATCCTGCCCTCCACGGGGTCCTGTTCATCCAGCCCCAACCGGCTCGATCGATCGGGGTCCTGTTCATCCAGAGGCAACACCACGGGGTCCTGTTCATCCACCCCCACCGGGAATTGTTCATCCAAACCCCCCAGCAACGCTGACTGTTCATCCAGAGGCAGCATCGATCGGCTTCAGTTAGCAGCAGTAGCGAAGGAATCGCTCGATCGGGTTCAGTTAATAGCCATAGATCGATCGCTCGGGTTCAGTAACGCGTAGCCTGCAGTGCAATCGCTCAGGTTCAGTTAGAGCCCAACGCCTCGCTCGGGTTCAGTTAGAGCCCAACGCCTCGCACCCACGCGCGTGCGTGTATGAGAGAAACGCGCATCGCTCAGCCCCGACCACCCATCGTAACCGGGAACACCCCGATATTTTCCTTGCCCTCGCTTCTACCACGGTTTTTTCCGTCATGGACGGCCCAAAGAATGTCATGCAGCTGCGTCTCCGGCCCGCCCAGGACGAAAAGCCCATTTTCTGTCATGATTTTTTGTCATAGAAGTAGGACCCCACCACATCTATGATGATACCGGGTTTTGTCACAATTATCGTCATAGAAGTGTCATAAGTATGACAGATTTTTTTTTCGTTCGGCCTAAAATGTCACGGATGTGTCTTTTTTTGTAGTGGAATGACAGGCGCGAAAATCGAGGAGGCCAAAAAATGGGCATCTAATATTATGGCTGCCTCGATTGTCGGGTTTCCATTAAAAAGAAAGGTATATATAAAGATTTGGGTCCAGTGCAGATTTAATTACAGATGACGTCACGGTGAATTACCATGTTCCAAAGAGATGACGTCATCGTGAGTTATAAGGTTTGCAGAGATAATGAATAAGGATTTTTTTAAGATTGACATGAACAAGTTCAAATCAACCTGGGGCCTAATGTTGGGGATATAACTATTGAGTATAAACCGCCCAGGAGGGGCCGGGTTATACTCATGGCGATTTACCAGCATTGAAGCCCATGAAGACATAGAAGATGGCGACTTACGAAGGAGATTTACTAAGAAGGCCCAAAGCCCGAAGGCGGATTAGGGCCCATAGATGTAAACCACCATATGTGTATGACTTGTATTGTAAGGTATGAAAGAGTAGATACCGAGCCGGACACATTTATGAACCGGCCAGGATTCTGTGAGCCACGGGGCATCAACCTGTGTATATAAATGGATGACCCGGTGACGGTTTAGGACAAGAAAGAAGAGATCGAAAGCTAGGTCAAGCGTATTCGCTCCCTGGTAATCGAGACATAATCAATACCACCTCAAACTGGACTAGGCCTTTACCTTCACAGCAAGGAGCCGAACCAATATAAATTCCCTGTGTCCTTTGTCCCGTTTAACCCCTTTAAGCTAACCTAGTTGCAATGGCTCCACGACTAAGTCCTCACACTAGGACATCTGCCGTGACTATTCCACGACACATGTTATTGATGTGTACCTTACTGATGCTCATAGTAGCGCCTGGGTATTCGATACTGGTTCTGTTGCTAATATTTGCAACTCGAAACAGGGGCTACGGATTAAACGAAGATTGGCTAAGGACAAGGTGACGATGCGTGTCAGAAATGGTTCCAAGGTCGATGTGATCGCCGTCGACACGCTACCTCTACATCTACCTTCGGGATTAGTTTTAGACCTGAATAATTGTTATTTGTTGCCAGCGTTAAGCATGAACATTATATCTGGATCTTGTTTGATCCGGGACGGCTTTTCATTTAAATCAGAGAATAATGGTTGTTCTATTTATATGAATATCTTTTATGGTCATGCACCCATGATGAGTGGTCTATTTTTGTTGAATCTCGATCGTGGTGATACACATATTCATAATATTGATGCCAAAAGATGCAAAGTTGATAATGATAATGCAACATATTTGTGGCACTGCCATTTAGGTCATATTGGTGTAAAGTGCATGAAGAAACTCCATGCGGATGGACTTTTGGAATCACTTGATTATGAATTATTTGATGCTTGCGAACCATGCCTCATGGGCAAGATGACTAAGACTCCGTTCTCTGGAACAATGGAGCGAGCAACTGACTTATTGGAAATAATACATACCGATGTATGCGGTCCGATGAGTGTTGAGGCTCGCGGCGGGTATCGTTATTTTCTGACCTTCACAGATGATTTGAGCAGATATGGGTATATCTACTTAATGAAACACAAGTCTGAAACATTTGAAAAGTTCAAAGAATTTCAGAGTGAACTGGAAAATCATCATAACAAGAAAATAAAGTTTCTGCGATTAGATCACGGAGGCGAATATTTGAGTTACGAGTTTGGTCTTCATTTAAAAAAATGTGGAATAGTTTCGCAACTCACGCCACCTGGAACACCACAGCGTAATGGTGTGTCCGAATGTCGTAACCGTACTTTATTAGATATGGTGCGATCTATGATGTCTCTTACCGACTTACCACTATCGTTTTGGGGTTATGCATTAGAGATAGCTGCATTCACGTTAAATAGGGCACCATCTAAATCCATTGAGACAACACCGTATGAACTGTGGTTTGGCAAGAAACCTAAGCCGTCGTTTCTTAAAGTTTGGGGTTGCGATGCTTATGTGAAAAAGCTTCAGCCTGATAAGCTCGAATCCAAATCGGAGAAGCGCGTCTTCATAGGATACCCAAAAGAAACTATTGGGTACACCTTCTATCACAGATCCGAAGGCAAGATATTTGTTGCTAAGAATGGATCCTTTCTAGAGAAGGAGTTTCTCTCGAAAGAAGTGAGTGGGAGGAAAGTAGAACTTGATGAGGTAATTGTACCTTCTCTTGAATTGGAAAGTAGTACATCACAGAAAACTGTTCCTGTGATACCTACACCAATTAGTGAGGAAGCTAATGATGATGATCATGAAACTTCAGATCAAGTTACTACCAAACCTCATAGGTCAACCAGAGTACGTTCCGCACCTGAGTGGTACGGTAATCCTATTCTGGAAGTCATGTTACTAGAGCATGACGAACCTACAAACTATGAGGAGGCGATGATGAGCCCAAATTCCGCGAAATGGCTTGAGGCCATGAAATCTGAGATGGGATCCATGTATGAGAACAAAGTGTGGACTTTGGTAGACTTACCCGATGATCGACAAGCCATAGAGAATAAATGGATCTTCAAGAAGAAGACTAACGTTGATGGTAATGTTACTATCTACAAAGCTCGACTTGTTACGAAAGGTTTTCGACAAGTTCAAGGAGTTGACTGCGATGAGACCTTCTCACCCGTAGCGATGCTTAAGTCCGTCCGAATCATGTTAGTAATAGCCGCATTTTATGATTATGAAATCTGGCAAATGGACATCAAAACTGCATTCCTTAATGGATTTCTTAAAGAAGAGTTGTATATAATGCAACCAAAAGGTTTTGTCGATCCTAAAGGTGCTAACAAGGTGTGTAAGCTCCAACGATCCATTTATGGACTGGTGCAAGCATCTCGGAGTTGGAATATACGCTTTGATAGTGTGATCAAAGCATATGGTTTTATACAGACTTTCGAAGAAGCCTGTATTTACAAGAAAGTGAGTGGGAGATCTGTAGCGTTTCTAATATTATATGTGGATGACATATTGTTGATTGGAAATGATATAGAATTTCTGGATAGCATAAAAGGATACTTGAATAAGATTTTTTCAATGAAAGACCTCGGTGAAGCTGCTTATATATTGGGCATCAAGATCTATAGAGATAGATCAAGACGCTTAATTGGACTTTCACAAAGCACTTACCTTGATAAAGTTTTGAAAAAGTTCAAAATGGATCAGTCAAAGAAAGGGTTCTTGCCTGTGTTACAAGGTGTGAAGTTGAGTCAGACTCAATGCCCGACCACTACAGAAGATAGAGAGAAAATGAAAGAATTCCCTATGCCTCAGCCGGTTCTATCATGTATGCAATGCTGTGTACCAGACATGATGTGTGCCTAGCTATAAGTTTAGCAGGGAGGTACCAAAGTAATCCAGGAGTGGATCACTGGACAGCGGTCAAGAACATCCTGAAATACCTGAAAAGGACTAAGGATATGTTTCTCATTTATGGAGGTGACAAACAGCGCGTCGCAAATGGTTACGTTGATGCTAGCTTTGACACTGATCCGGATGAATCTAAGTCACAAACCAAATACATATTTATATTGAATGGTGGAGCTATCAGTTGGTGCAGTTCCAAGCAAAGTGTCGTGGCGGGATCTACGTGTGAAACGGAGTTCATAGCTGCTTCGGAAGCAGCAAATGAAGGAGTCTGGATGAAGGAGTTCATATTCGATCTAGGTGTAATACCTAGTGCATCGGGTCCAATGAAAATCTTTTGTGACAATACTGGAGCAATTGCCTTAGCGAAGGAATCCAGATTTCACAAGAGAACCAAACACATCAAGAGACGCTTCAACTCCATCCGTGATCAAGTCAAGGAGGGAAACATAAAGATTTGCAATATAGATACCGATCTGAATGTTGCAGACTCGTTGACTAAGCCTCTTCCACGAGCAAAACATGATCAGCACCAAGACTCCATGGGTGTTTGAATCATTACAATGTAATCTAGATTATTGACTCTAGTGCAAGTGGGAGACTGAAGGAAATATGCCTTAGAGGCAATAATAAAGTTGTTATTTATATTTCCTTATATCATGATAAATGTTTATTATTCATGCTAGAATTGTATTAACCGGAAACTTGATACATGTGTGTATACATAGACAAAACAAAGTGTCCCTAGTATGCCTCTACTTGACTAGCTAGTTAATTAAAGATGGTTAAGTTTCCTGACCATAGACATATGTTGTCATTTGATGAACATGATCACACCATTAGGAGAATGATGTGATGGACAAGACCCATCTGTTAGCTTAGCATAATGATCGTTAAGTTTTATTGCTATTGCTTTCTTCATGACTTATACATATTCCTTTGACTATGAGATTATACAACTCCCGAATACCGGAGGAATACCTTGTGTGCTATCAAACGTCACAAAGTAACTAGGTGATTATAAAGATGCTCTACAGGTATCTCCGAAGGTGTTTGTTGGGTTGGCATAGATCGAGATTAGGATTTGTCATTCCGGGTATCGGGGAGGTATCTCTGGGCCCTCTTGGTAATGCACATCATGATAAGCCTTGCAAGCAATGTGACTAATGAGTTAGTTATGGGATGATGCATTACGGAATGAGTAAAGAGACTTGCCGGTAATGAGACTGAACTAGGTATGAAGATACCGACGATCGAATCTCGTGCAAGTAACATACCGATGACAAAGGGAATAACGTATGTTGTCATTGCGGTTTGACCGATAAAGATGTTCGTAGAATATGTAGGAACCAATATGAGCATCCAGGTTCCGCTGTTGGTTATTGATCGGAGATGTGTCTCGGTCATGTGTACAAAGTTCTCGAACCCGTAGGGTCCGCACGCTTAACGTTCGATGATGATTTGTATTATGAGTTATGTGTTTTGGTGACCGAAGATTGTTCGGAGTCCCGGATGAGATCACGGACATGACGAGGAGTCTCGAAATGGTCAAGAGGTAAAGATTGATATATTGGACAATAGTATTTGGACACCGGAATGGTTCCGGAGTGTTTCGGGTATTTATCGGAGTGCCGGGAGGTTACCGGAACCCCCGGGGGAAGTAATGGGCCACATGGGCCTTGGGAGGGAGGCACACCAGCCCACAAGGGGTAGCACACCCCCACTTGGAAGGGGTCCGAATTGGAGTGGGGAAGGGGGTGGCACCCCCCTTTCCTTCTCCTTCTCCTTCTCCTTCCCCCTTTCCTTCTACGGTAAAAGGAAGGGGGGGGGGGGTCCAAATTGGACTTGGAGTCCTAGTAGGACTCCTCCCCACTTGGGGGCGCGACTAGGCCGGCCTCCTCCCCTCTCCTCCTTTATATACGGGGGCAGGGGCACCTCTAAGGCACATCAATTGTTCTTAGCCGTGTGCGGTGCCCCCCTCCGCCGTTTACTCCTCCGGTCATATTGTCGTAGTGCTTAGGTGAAGCCCTGCGCAGATCACTTCACCATCACCGTGACCACGCCTTCATGCTGACGAAACTCTCCCTCGACACTTTGCTGGATCAATAGTCCGAGGGACGTCATCGAGCTGAACGTGTGCAGAACTCGGAGGTGCCGTACGTTCGGTGCTTGATCGGTTGAATCGAGAAGACGTTCGACTACATCAACCGCGTTAAGCTAACGCTTCCGCTTTCGGTCTACGAGGGTACATGGACACACTCTCCCCTTCTCGTTGCTATGCGTCTCCTAGATAGATCTTGCGTGATCGTAGGAATTTTTTTGAAATTGCATGCTACGTTCCCCAACAACATCAACGTAGAAAATTCACATCTACGGCATCACTATTTTGCTCAATCAAAGTAGACAAAGGCATATCATTGAAATCAATAGGAGCACTTTTACTAGCAACCAATTTCATAAGAGCATCAACTTTTTCACTCAAAGAAGAAATTTCTTCAACTGATTTAACTTTTTTTACTAGTAGGAGCTCTTTCGGTATGCCATTGTGAATAATTTGCCATAATATTATCAGGCAATTTGGTCGCTTCATGATAACCCACAAGTATAGGGGATCGCAATAGTTTTCGAGGGCAGAGTATTCAACCCAAATTTATAGATTCGACACAAGGGGAGCCAAAGATAATATGAAGGTATTAGCAGCTGAGTTGTCAATTCAGCCACACCTGGAGATTAATTATCTGCAGCAACGTGATCAGTAGCAAAGTAATATGATAGTTTTGATAATAGTGACAATAGCAATGGTAATAGTAACAGTGATAACAATAGTTTTGTAGCAAGTGTAAGAGTACGATAGCAGTACTAACTTAGCAAGAACAATATAAGATAAATTCGTAGGCATTGGATCGGTGACTTGTTGGATGATATTCATCAAGAGACAGTTATAACCTAGGGCGATATGACACTAGCTCCAGTTCATCAATATAATGTAGGCATGTATTCCGTAAATAATCATACATGCTTATGGAAAGAACTTGCATGACATCTTTTGTCCTACCCTCCCGTGGCAACGGGGTCCAATTGGAAGCAAAGGGATATTAAGGTCTCCTTTAACCGAAACAAAGCATTAACACACAGTGAAATACATGAACTCCTCAAACTACGGTCATCACCGGGAGTGGTCCCGACTATTGTCACTCTGGGGTTGCCGGATCATAACACGTAGTAGGTGACTATAACTTGCAAGATCGGATCTAGAACATGGATATAATAGTGATAACATAAACGGTTTGGATCTGAAATCATGACACCCGGGCCCAAAGTGACAAGCATTAAGCATGGCAAAGTCATAGCAACATCAATCTTAGAACATAGTGGATACTAGGGATCAAGCCCTAACAAAACTAACTCGATTACATGATGAATCTCATCCAACTCCTCACCGACAAGCGAGCCTATGAAAGAATTACTCACTCCCGGTGGGGAGCATCATGGGATTTGCGATGGAGAAGGGTTGGTGATGACGAAGAACGAAGATCCCCCTCTCCGGAGCCCCAAACGGACTCCAGATCTGGCCTCCCGATGAAGAACAGGAGGTGACGACGGCTCTGTCTCGTGGAGCGCGATAATTCTTTCTCCCTGATTTTTCTCTCCAAATATGTGATTTTATAGTATCAGGGTTGAGGTCTGCGGGGCCACCAGGTGGGGACAACCCACCTGGGCGCGCCAGGAGGGGGGCGCGCCCTGGTGGGTTGTGCCCACCCAGGTGCCCCCCTCCCGTGGATCTTGGCTCCAGAAATTCTCTTTATTGATATAAAAATTCCTCGCAAAGTTTCGTTCCATTCCGAGAACTTTTATTTCTGCACAAAAATAACACCATGGTAGTTCTGCTGAAAACATCGTCAGTCTAGGGTTAGTTTCATTCAAATCATGCAAATTAGAGTCCAAAACAAGAGGAAAAGCGTTAGGAAAAGTAGATACGTTGGAGACGTATCAACTCCCCCAAGCTTAAACCTTTGCTTGCCTCAAGCAATTCAGTTGATAAACTGAAAGTGAAAAAGAAAAACTTTTACGAACTCTTTTGCTCTTGTTTGCATAAATAAGCTTAAACAACACCCAGGTTTTCAGCCATCATTATAACTAACCATGCCAACAATAACTCTTAAAAATTATATTAACTCATATCAATGACATAATCAGCTAGCGAGCAATAATAAGATATCTCAAACGGCAACACGTTGTCAAAACAACCATGATATAATATGACAATAGTGGTATCTCGCTAGCCCTTTCTGAGACCGCAAAACATAAATGCAGAGCACCTCCAAAGTTCAAGCAACGACTAAATATTGTAATTCATGGTAGAAAAGATCCAGTCATGATGCATCCAACATTAGCTACACACAATGCATAAGCATGACAACAGTGCTCTTAGGTTCTGGTGCTTATTTTAGAAGGTGATGACACAACATAAAAGTAAATAGATAGTCCCTTCTCAGAGGGAAGCAGTGATTTGCAGAGGCGCCAAAGCTCAAGTTTTAAAACAGAGGTAAATGATATTTTGAGACATGCACCCTTCTCATTTACTTCACGACCATCGGTTATCAATATCTTCCATGCTAAGCACGCTAGTGGCGGTTCCCAAGCGATAAAAGTAAAGGTTTTGACTCCATTGGGAGTTTTTGTTTGATTATTTGTAAGCTTTTTCTGGTTGCAGTTTGGGACTAGGCATCCCTATTACCGCCCTTTTCTCGTGCGATGGCGAGTGAATAAAAACTCGACCTGAGAATAACCCGCTTAGCATGGAAGATATCGACCACCTCCTGTCGTTCCATGAACGACCAGGCACACAAAAAGGATATTTATTAGAATTTTTTAGAGGTGGCACATGCAAATTTACTTGGGACGGCAGGGTAATACCATATATAGGTAGGTATGGTGGACTCATCTGGAATAACTTGGGTTCATGGTTTTTGATGTACAAGCAGAATTCCCACTTAGTACAGGCGAAGGCTAGCAATTAGATTGAGAAGTGGCCAACTAGAGAGCAACAACGGTCATGAACATGCACTATGCATAAGTAACATTGGACACTAGCATGAGTAGGATATGAACACCATGAACATAAATATCATCGAGGCTATGTTGGTTTTGATTCAACTACATGCATGAACATGTGGCAAGTCAAGCCACTCGAACATTCAGAGCAGGATACCATATCATTATACTAGATCACAATCATTTTAACACAATGTTGATATCCAAGATAAATCATTATCAACTCCTAGCTACTTATGCGTGGCATGAGAAACTATAATCTCTAATTGTCATTGCAAACATGTTTAATCATAATGGGATGAATCATGGATCCTAGGTTAAACATATTTACACAAACAGAACAAGTCGAGTTCATACCAGTTTCTCTCTGCCACGGCCAGTTCATCGAATATCGTCATTATTGCCTTTCACTTGCATGACCGAACAATGTGAAAATAATAATAGTGCAAGAGTGCCGTGAACTAAGTTGGAATCTGCAAACATTTTATTCAACAGGAGAAGACAAGGTAAAATGGGCTCTTTATTAGATCAACAATTATTCAAATGAGAGCCACTCAACATTTTCATCGTGGTCTTCTCCTAGGTAAGACTCGAATAAAAGAAAAATAAGTTCAGAGAAACACACTAAAATATTTTTGGAGTTTTTGGTTTTCTTGAACAAGCTAACAAGAATGGAAAGCAAAAACGAGAAAAACTATTTACATGGGAAAGCTCCCAACAAGCAAAAGAAGAACAAGGAAATCTTTTTGGGTTTTCCTTTTAGTGCTACAGCTAAGCATGCATAGAAAGTAAACTAACTACAACTAATTTTTTGGTTTTTCTAAGTTTTTTCAAACACACAAGAAGAAAGCAAGAAAATAAAATTAAGCATGGATGAAACAATGAAAAAGTGTAAACACCGACAACTGGAATGAGATGTGTGAACATGAATATAATGTCGGTGAGAAACACGTACTCCCCCAAGCTTAGGCTTTTGGCCTAACTTGGTAATCGATCAGTAGCTCGGATAGTAGTCAGCGTGGTAGCTCATAGAGGCTCTCAGTGCGGATGCCTCGGCCTGCCGTGCTGCCTCCACCGCCGCGTTGTGAGCTCGGGCCTCACTCTCAAGAACAAAATATCTTCCCTTGCCGTGATAGTAAAAAAGAGCAGGCGCAGGCAAATATGTGTGCACAACAGATGTTTGGTTAAACAATAAGTTATAAGTGAAATTATGAATATTTCCTTTAAGGCTCTTATGATTTTTCATAGCATCAAAGTCCAAACACTGCGTAGGTAGGATAGGGTCAAAGGGCAAAGGTGAAACACCTCACCGTCGTGCTAAACGCGTGGCATAAATTCCACCATAGAAATAGCCACTATTAGCGTTATGCTGCAGTGTGCGTGCGACAATCGCTCGAAGATTATAACTCCTATCACTAGTGAGAGCGGTGCATATGAGGCTCAAGTCTGGAGCACAAAGTGTACTACAACCTTGCTTGCCTATGATACATTTCCCGTTAAACAATGCAAAGTACTGAATTGCGGGAAAATGAACACTCTTTATTCTACCTTGCGTCACTCCCCTCGTCTCACCATAGCAAAGACTAGTCAAGAATGATTGGTACTCAGCCAATTGGCAGTTCGTCAAGCGAACCCAGAATGGGAGTTTGCAGTGGTGAGCAAAACTCTCTAGTGATAAGGTAAATGGATTTTCATACAACTTAAATGACACCCTAGACTCACGGGGATGGAATTTAAATTCTTTGACAAATGATTCAGTGAGAGTGTGGTGTTGATCGCACTTATCTGAAATGTAGGGACCGACCGACATTGTGAACATATTGCTCAAATTCCTCCTTAATGCCCACAAGCACCATATAATCATCGCATGGCCATAGGCATGTTTTGGTGGCGGCATCTCGAATGGAGCTTTCACTTGGTTCAACATAAGACAGACGAGCGGAGCTGTCGCTAGAAGATGCCCCGAGGATCTCCTCCTCGAAGAACTCCTTCCAAATAGGTTCATCATGTTCGCGTACAATTTTCTGAAAAATTTTGGGTGACAAAAATTTATCAACAAAACTTCACAAGATTGACAACAGCTACTCATAGGGATACATAGAGGCCATAGCAAGCATTCAAACTACTTAAACTCTAAGAATTCAACATGCAAGCTGTGACGCCCGGATAATTAAGCTATAGTAACCCTCTACTAACGATGCCATGTCATCACTCTTACTATTACTAATGCTCAGTGGCTTTCAAACACCGTTCAAATTTCAAATCCAAACTAAAGTCCAAGATTCAAATTTCTCAAACATGAAAACAAAAATGTTCAAAGTGTGGCAAATAATCCCTTGATATTTGTCATGTTGGAACCAACCTCTTTTAAATTCCCAAAATGCCTCTGGGAATTAATTCTTGTCCAGCAGCATTTAAATTTGACCTATTCAATTTCTAAAAATGTTTGAACAATTCCATTGGCTCTAAAACTTCTATGCAACACCACAAAGTTGTTCTTGAATTATGTGCCAGTTTTGAAGTTTAACTAAATTCATTTACTATATCGTTTAAATAGACAATAGTGAAGAAATAATTAAATTAATTAAAGAAAAGAAAAGGAGGAGGACCTAAGCTACTGGGCTTGTTAGCCCACCTAACTACAGCCTAGCCCACCAGCGCCCCTGTCTCCTGCTTCCTCTGTTCATCAGAGGCATCGTGGACTAAAAGATTAAAAGAATTAAATAATAAAAATAATTAATTAATTAACTTAATTAACCTCGCTTAATTAGTCTAATCAACTAATTTAGTTAATTCAACCCTGTTAGTTTAGTTAGGTCAATGAAAGGTGGGTCCCTGGCGTCAGTTTGACCAGTCAACTGGCTGGTTGACTGCTGACGTCAGGATGATGTCATGCTGATGCAGTATTATCTTTTTAATTAATAATGATTTCAGAATATTGTTAAAACTTTAGAAATTCATAGAAATTAATCCGTAACTCGGATGAAAAAGTTTTATCCATGAAAGTTGCTCAGAACGACAAGACGAATCCGAATATGCTCTCCGTTCATTTGTCATGTGCCCCTAGCATAGCGAACATGCAACCTTTCCCCTCCCTTTCGTCTGTTCGAATATGCCGGACTTCGGGAAAACATTCCCGGATGTTATCCCCCTTCGTCGGTATCGAGTAACACTGCGTTAGAACACCTCTAGTGATGCTTTCGTCATGTCATGCTTATGTTTGCTTGTATTTACTGTTTCTTCCCCCTCTTCTCTTCGGTAGACCCCGAGACCGCTGTTGATGTCCCTGTGATCGACTACGTCAACGACGACCTTTCTTCCCTTTCAGCGGAGCTTCCAGGCAAGCCCCCCTTTGATCATCCCGATATCGCCCATTCCATTCTCTCATGCTTGCATTAGATTTTGCTACTGTTATTGTTTGCTCCTATTCTGATGCATAGCCTGCTTTTGTAACCTGCTAATTGTTACCTTACCTGCTTATCCTAAACTGCTTAGTATAGGTTGGTTAGTGATCCATCAGTGACCCCCACCTTGTCCTTGTTGCCCCTGCTTCATCATCGAAGACCCAATCAACGGGATCGAAGACCAGGCCCCGGCACCGCACATCACTTTCCCCTTAGTTGCTCGACACTACTGGGTTACTATCGAGTGCCGAGGGTGAGACCTCATCAGCACTTCTGTAGTGTAGCTATTCGGTCGTGGTCATCGAGGGTGATTCTGCCTTAACCACTTCCGATACGACTCTGTCGTGCAACCCCTCCAGCGTGAACCTCGAGGGTGGATCCTCTTACGTTCACCTTGATGATTACATCGAGTGGAATCCGTCAAGGGTGATTCGTCAGGTTTTCCCCTTGGTGTTAGACACACGGTTACTATGGTTACAATGACTTTACACTAAACCCTGTTACTAAAGACGGGTCGGCCCTGTGGGGTACCCGCGCGAGCATATTTGCGAGTGATGTGGAGACGGGTTGACCTGGAGGGTGCCCGCAAGATAATTACGAGGCGTGGCCGGGCATTCCTAGCCCTTGCCGCGAGTCCTCGAGACGGGGCAACGGGGTCACATCTTTCGTGAGTCTCTGCTTGTTACCGCGCGTTCCTAATCCACTACGATTTGGATATTTGATCCAAGGGGCCTCTGGCCTGATAGGACTAACCATCAGGTGGGCATAGTATGGGCGTTCTGCGTCGTATGCATCAGCCGGAGCTTAATAGACGTCAGCGACTGAGCGGCGCTTGCCGGGTTGGACTGGTAAGCACCTGCCTTTTTTAAGGAGGTAGCTAGGTCTGCTCACCGGCCGCGTTCGCAACGTGCAGGAGTTTCCGGGGCGATGGCCCATGACCCCTGGGGGCATAGGTTTAGTCCGGCGTGCTTGCCTCTCTATCAAGCCTAGGTCGGGTTGCGGCGTATTGTTTGGCTGAGGCCGGGCATGACCCATGAAAGTGTGTCCGGTCGGAGTTAATCGAGCGTGGTGGGTAAGTTGGTGCACCCCTGCAGGGAAGAAAACATCTACCGATAGCCTGTCCTACGGTAACGGACACTTGGAGTTGTATCCCCATCGATACAACTAGAACTGGATACTTGAGATGAGACATGGATATGAGAAATGGATAGTATGGCTCTGGGATTACTTTCTCGCAAGGAGTCGAGAAAGGATCTCTGACTGAGGTTGATAACACTACTACTACTTTACTTTATGCTACTCTTATCTCTTCTGATGCTGCAAGATGCTTGGAGCTGCTTGAAGATGCTAGTCTTCGATAGGCTAGGCTTTCCCCTTCTCTTCTGGCATTCTGCAGTTCAGTCCACATATACAACCCATTTCATTGACACCGATGCATATGTAGTGGAGTTCCTTGCTTGCGAGTACTTTGGATGAGTACTCACGGTTGCTTTGCTCCCCCTTTTCCCCCTTTCATCTTCTTTCCGGTTGATGCAACCAGATGTTGGAGCCCAGGAGCCAGATGCCACCGCGGATGCTTACTACTACGTGGAGGCTGCCGACGACTAGGAGTAGTTAGGAGGCTCCCAGGCAGGAGGCCTTGCCTTTTCGATCGATGCCGCTTTTGTGCTAGCCTTCTTAAAGCAAACTTGTCTAACTTATGTCTGTCCTCAGATATTGTTGCTTCCGCTGACTCTTATATTTTTGAGTTTATGTATTTGAGCCCTCGAGGCCCCTGGCTTGTAATGTAAAGCTTATATTATTTTAATTTGTGTCTAGAGTTGTGTTGTGATATCTTCCCGTGAGTCCTTGATCTTGATCGTACACATTTGCGTGTATGATTAGTGTACGATTGAATCAAGGGCGTCACAAGTTGGTAATAGAGCCGACTGCCTGTAGGATCCCCCTTTCCAACTCCTTGGCCGAAGTTGACTCTAGAAACGGAAAATTGTTTTACTAACTTGGCTGTGTGGCTTACAGGCCCACGTTGCCAATTGGGTGGTATTAGGATCTTTTATTCCTTGTCTATACTCTGGGACTCTGATCTCTCTTCTATTCGGGTTAAATAATTTTGCTAACTCTAACACTAGGTTCTCGTAACCACTTCCTCCCGGAGAGCTCCTTCAACACAGATGATCGTCTGCTACATCAGAAGATTCTGAAAATACTTCTCAATGTATCCCGAGACCCTGTGTCCACTGCCTTGCAGTTTCTGACCGCCGGTAATCCCCGTGAATAACATCCTTGCCACTTGTACCTTCATCCCCAGTTGCTCCTATTGTTATGAGATACCCCTAGTACTCTCCGTCATTCCGAGAATCCTTTGTGCCTTCTCCTTTGCAACTTTTTTTGCGTTGCGGATAATTCACTTAACCGGGGTTCGTTCATCCCCAGCTGTTCATATGCTTTCCTAAATACTTGGAAATACTATCCGATCTTCCAAAAATCCTCTGCAGCCTATTACTCTGATTCTCCTTGCCTGCTTGCCTTAGGATTAATTCCATATGTCTAGCAATATTCTTTAAAATTCCTTGTGATTGTCATTCTGTTCCTATGGATTTAACGTGTGAGCGAATACTCGCAATCATCAATTAATCCTTGGAAATTTTCTTTCCGGCTCTAACATCGCTCTGGATATGGGCTGGTTCTTGCCCAATCAAGATTTGGTCGGGTGCACTTCTAAGTCTATTCAACTTACTCATCTTTGATCAGAGCCTCTGCTTCTGATCCTTCGTCTTGAAACCATGACTCCTTTGTACTCAGGCATCGAATTATTCAGACATTTCTATAAGCTGATGCCTTTGCATCCCCTTCTTCATCTGATTGATTACCGATACTCACCTCAACTGTGTCGTGAATAGCCAGATCCATTGTTGGGTTGTTATCCGACAGTGTACTTCACATCCAAAATCTTGTGAGTTTTTCCATTGATACATAATACCTTCAGTAAATTGTATCACCTGCTTTGACTTTGATACTCTGCTTTTGAACTCGTATCTCTTGCTTGGTTGATGGTTGTATAGATTCGTAAAAATGCCCCGATGGGTTGAACTTATGCCTTCCATAATCTGTGTGAACCCGAGAGTTCTCATGAGTCATACTCTTCTGGTGTTTCACCTGATAAATTCCAACACTACAACTCCATCGAAAGCGAGAAGTGAATGAAAGGTTACGCATTGAAGAAGTGGGAGTCGACCTTGAACCTTTGCGTTCATGCCCATGGACCCGATGTAGAACTTATCATGGAAGCTGCTCGTAATAATAATAATAATAAACTCTTGTTATAATCCATCTGGTATTTTGCTTTGATTCTTTGCAATCATGGTCCCGACCATGATTGTTCTTCTTTGATCCCATTTCGCGGACAAGCTAAAGCACTTGTCTTCTGTGAACCAATATGCCTGCCCAACCTCTATTCTGATTTACCCTCGAGTGTTACCCCTTGGTATCTCGGGAATATCGTAGGAACTACATAACTTCTTATGAGTTCTTCATCGAACTACTATCACCAATTCCAATATCGCCGGGTTCTGAGTGGTTGGTCACTCGAGAACACCAGTAAGTGAATCAATTCCGCACTCCAAATCAATAACTCTAAGTAATTTTCGTTGCTTACGAGTTAAATAATCCTTCAAGTCATTCCTAGCCTGATCGGGTATATCATTATCGTGCTAATTTTAACTGTGCTACCTGGTCCTTATTCCTGGAGCACAACCTTTCGACGATGAGCGAAGCTTACGTCGATCTTCCTCATCTTATCATTCCACCTTGAACAACAAGCTTGAATCCGAGCTTGTGTCGTATCCATGGTTCCAATAGCCTTTGCTTCATCATTCCTTTTGCTTGATGTCATTGCTGCTTGATGGCATCTTCATAGAGCCTCTCGACAAAAATTTGTCATGATCACCATCAATATACTACCTTGTTCTAAGATATCAATCGAATTCTTGAGGAGAAATACCATCCTTGCCCGTCGATGATTCGTGTTGTCATCGACACCATCCTTGACTTCCTGCCAATACAGACTTGGTCATGTTTTGGTTATATCTTACATTCCTTGACATTCTTGGAATTGTTCCTTTGTACTTCTTGTGACCTTCAGATTCAACCTTGCTTGAAACACCATGTTAATGTTACCTCGAAGCATGACTGTGGTACGCCGAACAACAACAAGAACATTGGAAGAGCGTTGCGAAATGTTTCTTGCTCTATTATCCAAACACCGTTGTATGGATAACATCATGAATTCCCTTGCCCCTTTATCCAAATGGTGATGTACTTGTTGATCTAACATGTATATCATGCTCTACTTTTCCTTGAGAAAAGATACACTCCTAAATCTTGTGTATAAACATATTTTCCTTTCCATTGGTTTGCTTAACCTTTCTTGTGATCTATATATGTTATAAGCAAAAATAATTGCCTGCTTATGGAAACACCTCAGTTTACAACTCTGTCAGAGTGACCCTGTTACTATTGCTGACGACATCCCGGTAACCCCCGATGGACGAGAACTTTGCCTATTGGTCCGCCTCGTTCAACGGGCAGGAAAATGGTTCTCTTCGTCCCTCGCCCTTGGTACCAACGTTGCTGCCAACATAAATGATAGGCTATTTTATGACCTGCCTTGCTATCATGACCGTGCAAAATGCTAGCTCCCTTCCTGCTTTTAACCCACAGGGTGGGCCCATAACCCACCGTTCCACAGGATCGAAACTTGACTCCTGTACATCCCTGTTCTCCCAAGTTGTTCCTCGTGCTTGGCTTCATATGTAAATCATGAGCGACCTACCTAGTGATCTATTCTGGTATCAGACGCAATACTTATTCCCATTGCTCTGAACCCCTTTCACCCTCTGTTTCAGGTAACGAACGATTGCCTACCCGGTTGAAGCTTCTTATTGCACTTTCTTTTGAATTTCAACTCAAGAGATGCCTCTATGCCACGTTGAGGTACCTATGTTGTGTTGAGCTCCGTCCTTCCCGAGTCTTTCCCCTTTACTCCACCCTTTAAATCTCGGGACGAGACTTCTTGTAGTGGAGGAGAATTGCGACACCCGGATAATTAAGCTACAGTAACCCTCTACTAATGATGCCATGTCATCACTCTTACTATTACTAATGCTCAGTGGCTTTCAAACACCATTCAAATTTCAAATCCAAACTAAAGTCCAAGATTCAAATTTCTCAAACATGAAAACAAAAATGTTCAAAGTGTGGCAAATAATCCCTTGATATTTGTCATGTTCGAACCAACCTCTTTTGAATTCCCAAAATGCCTCTGGGAATTAATTCTTGGTCCAGCAGCATTTAAATTTGACCTATTCAATTTCTAAAAATGTTTGAACAATTCCATTGGCTCTAAAACTTCTATGCAACACCACAAAGTTGTTCTTGAATTATGTGCCAGTTTTGAAGTTTCACTAAATTCATTTACTATATCGTTTAAAGAGGCAATAGTGAAGAAATAATTACATTAATTAAAGAAAAGAAAAGGAGGAGGACCTAAGCTAATGGGCTTGTTAGCCCACCTAACTACAGCCTAGCCCACCAGCGCCCCTGTCTCCTCCTTCCTCTGTTCATCAGAGGCATCGTGGACGCAGGTGCCGCGTCCATGACTTGGATTGCCACGCGCCGGCCATCGGGACCTCCTCGGCGAGTATAAGGTCGACCCCGCGACCTCCCTTGACCACGTACCCAACCGTAGCTCGCCAGATCTTTCCCCCTCGCGCCACTATCATCCTCCCCACGCTCGTCCGAGCCATCGTCGCCATGGCCCTCCTCGACCACGCGGCCACCGTGCTCCTCCCCGGCTAGAACGTGTCCACGAGCTCCACCAGGTCCTCTGCTTCGACTCCTACCACGAGCCAGAGGCCTGCACCACTACGTCGAGCGGATCGAGATCCCTCCTCTTCGGTCGCGGCTGCTTCCCCAATGGTTGCGCGCCCTGTGCTGCTCCCGGACCTCACCAAGCTCTCACGCGACCCCCCCAGTGAGCTCCCCTGCCGTTCCCCCTGCTAGCAACCCTTGATTCGCCGCTGTTTAGACATCCCCGCGAGCTCGGCCGCCATGGCCGAAGCCCGCGCCGCCCACGCATGCGCTTGCCGTGCCCACGGCCCTATCTGCTGCTGTCTGCCGCAGCTCATCGCCGGTGCCCGCGCCTCCCCGCTCGCGCTAGTCCCGGTCCCGCGCCCGCCCGCGTGCTTCGCTCCGCCCCGCTGGCCTCGTCGCC
>NC_057811.1:297928724-297965251 GCF_018294505.1 Triticum aestivum
GCGTCGCCCGCCCCCGCCACTGCTACCTGGCTGCTCCCGGCCGCCGCGCGCAGCCCCGCCTCCGCCCGGCCACGCTCCGACGCCGCCGTCGCCGCTCCCCGGCGTCCCAGCCTCCTGCCGCTGGCTGCGCCCCCTCCACCCCGTGCTTGCCGGTGGCCTCGCCGGAGGCCGCGCCCAGCCGCGTCGCCCGACCCCTGGTGCCGTGCGTGCCCGGTTCTGGCCTCCACGGGCACCCGCCCGATAGCCAGTGCCCGCTATGGCCTATGGGCCACAGACACGTGGGGCCCAGCCCTGGTTTTTTTAAAAAGATGAAAAGAATTAAATAATAAAATTAATTAATTAATTAACTTAATTAACCTCGCTTAATTAGTCTAATCAACTAATTTAGTTAATTCAACCCTGTTAGTTTAGTTAGGTCAATGACAGGTGGGTCCATGGCGTCAGTTTGACCAGTCAACTGGCTGGTTGACTGCTGACGTCAGGATGATCTCATGCTGATGCAGTATTATCTTTTTAATTAATAATGATTTTAGAATATTGTTAAAACTTTAGAAATTAATCCGTAACTCGGATGAAAAAGTTTTATACATGAAAGTTGCTCAGAACGATGAGACGAATCCGAATACGCTCTCCGTTCATTTGTCACGTGCCCCTAGAATAGCCAACATGCAACCTTTCCCCTCCCTTTCGTCTGTTCGAATATGCCGGACTTCGGGAAAACATTCCCGGATGTTATCCCCCTTCGTCGGTATCGAGTAACACTGCGTTAGAACACCTCTAGTGATGCTTTCGTCATGTCATGCTTATGTTTGCTTGTATTTACTGTTTCTTCCCCCTCTTCTCTTCGGTAGACCCCGAGACCGCTGTTGATGTCCCTGTGATCGACTACGTCAACGACGACCTTTCTTCCCTTTCAGTGGAGCTTCCAGGCAAGCCCCCCCTTTGATCATCCCGATATCGCCCATTCCATTCTCTCATGCTTGCATTAGATTTTGCTACTGTTATTGTTTGCTCCTATTCTGATGCATAGCCTGCTTTTGTAACCTGCTTATTGTTACCTTACCTGCTTATCCTAAACTGCTTAGTATAGGTTGGTTAGTGATCCATCAGTGACCCCCACCTTGTTCTTGTTGCCCCTGCTTCATCATCGAAGACCTGATCAACGGGATCGAAGACCAGGCCCCGACACCGCACATTACTTTCCCCTTAGTTGCTCGACACTACTGGGTTACTGTCGAGTGCCGAGGGTGAGACCACATCAGCACTTCTGATGTTAACCCTGTAGTGTAGCTATTCGGTCGTGGTCATCGACGGTGATTCCGCCTTAACCACTTCCGATACGACTCTGTCATGCAACCCCTCAAGTGTGAACCTTGAGGGTGGATCCTCTTACGTTCACCTTGATGATTACATCGAGTGGAATCCGTCAAGGGTGATTCCTCAGGTTTTCCCCTTGGTGTTAGACACACGGTTACTATGGTTACTATGACTTTACACTGAACCCTGTTACTAAAGACGGGTCGGCCCTGAGGGGTACCCGCGCGAGCATATTTGCGAGTGATGTGGAGACGGGTTGACCTGGAGGGTGCCCGCAAGATAATTACGAGGCGTGGCCGGGCATTCCTAGCCCTTGCCGCGAGTCCTCGAGATGGGGCAACGGGGTCACATCTTTCGTGAGTCTCTACTTGTTACTGCGCGTTCCTAATCCACTACGATTTGGTAATTTGATCCGAGGGGCCTCTGGCCTGATAGCACTAACCATCACGTGGGCATAGTATGGGCGTTCTGCGTCGTATGCATCAGCCGAAGCTTAATAGACCCCAGCAACTGAGCGGCGCGCGCCGGGTTTGACTGGTAAGCACCTGCCTTTTTTAAGGAGGTAGCTAGGTCTGCTCACCGGCCGCGTTCACAACGTGCAGGAGTTTCCGGGGCGATGGCCCATGACCCCTGGGGGCATAGGTTTAGTCCGGCGTGCTGACCTCTCTATCAAGCCTAGGTCGGGTTGCGGCATATTGTTTGGCCGAGGACGGGCATGACCCAGGAAAGTGTGTCCGGCCGGAGTTAATCGAGCGTGGTGGGTAAGTTGGTGCACCCCTGCAGAGAAGAAAACATCTATCGATAGCCTGTCCTACGGTAACGGACACTTGGAGTTGTATCCCCATCGATACAACTAGAACTGGATACTTGAGATGAGACATGGATATGAGAAATGGATAGTATGGCTCTGGGATTGCTTTCTCGCAGGGAGTCGAGAAAGGATCTCTGGCCGAGGTTGATAACACTACTACTACTTTACTTTATGCTACTATTATCTCTTCTGATGCTGCAAGATGCTTGGAGCTGCTTGAAGATGCTAGTCTTCGATAGGCTAGGCTTTCCCCTTCTCTTCTGGCATTCTGCAGTTCAGTCCACATATACAACCCATTTCATTGATACGGATGCATATGTAGTGTAGTTCCTTGCTTGCGAGTACTTTGGATGAGTACTCAGGGTTGCTTTGCTCCCCCTTTTCCCCCTTTCTTCTTCTTTCCGGTTGATGCAACCAGATGTCGGAGCCCAGGAGCTAGATGCCACCGCGGATGCTTACTACTACGTGGAGGCCGCCAACGACTAGGAGTAGTTAGGAGGCTCCCAGGCAGGAGGCCTTGCCTTTTCGATCGATGCTGCTTTTGTGCTAGCCTTCTTAAGGCAAACTTGTCTAACTTATGTATGTCCTCAGATATTGTTGCTTCCGCTGACTCTTGTGTTTTCGAGTTTATGTATTCGAGCCCTCGAGGCCCCTGGCTTGTAATATAAAGCTTATATTATTTTAATTTGTGTCTAGAGTTGTGTTGTGATATCTTCCCGTGAGTCCTTGATATTGATCGTACACATTTGCGTGTATGATTAGTGTACGATTGAATCGAGGGCGTCACACAAGCTCATCTACATCAGCACAAGGAGTAGATAATTATTCAAAATATAAACAACAAAAACAAAAACTAATTGGATAGACGGTGGAGTCACATACCAAGCAACAATCCCCTGAAACAGTTTCGGAAATGGAGCTTCGAGCAAAGAGATCGAAATCCATGGGTTTGAGAGCAAGAACACGAGAGAGACAGAGCAATGGAGAATTTTTTCTGGAGGTAGGTGATGATGTGGTGTAAAGAGATAAGTGAGGGGCCCACGTGGGGACCACCACCCACCAGGGCGCGCCCAGGTGGGTTGTGCCCACCTGGTGCACCTCCCTCTGCTATTATTTGCACCAAAAATTCTTAAATAATCAGAAAAAAATCATATTAAATTTTCAGAGCATTCTGAGCACTTTTATTTTTGGGTCATTTTTTTATTGCACGGGAAATTCAGAAAACAGACAAAACATGGCATTTTATTTTATTTAACTAACAAAAACAAAAAACAAAAAGGTAGGGACAGAAGGTAGTGCTTACTAAATTCATCAACTTCATACCTCTAAAAAATGATCCATTAATAAGGTTGATTAGGTCTTATTAATAACCACTTCCGATTAGCATGAAACCGAAGAACTTTCGTAAATCACTAAGTTACCTCAACGGGGATATGAATGTGCCCAACAATAAGCATTTCATATTTCTTTTTAACAGTAGGTAGAGGTATTTGAAAACTTCAATAGTGATTGTCGGAGATTTTTCAATAACATTAATACCATTCACTTGGAATTGTTTCTTCGGAAAGTGCACCGTATGCTCATTACCATTCATATGAAATGCGACCTTGCTTTTATTGCAATCAATAACAACCTCTGCAGTATTCAAGAAGGGTCTATCAAGGATAATCAACATGTTGTTGTCCTCGGGCATCTCAAGTATAACAAAGTCAGTCAAAATAGTAACATTAGTAACAACAACGGGCACATCCTCACAAATACGGATAGGTATGGCAGTAGATTTGTCAGCCATTTGCAATGATATTTCAGTAGGTGTGAGTTTATTCAAATCAAGTCTTTTATATAAAGAGAAAGGCATAACACTAACACCAGCTCCTAAATCACATAAAGCAGTTTTCATATAGTTCTTTTTGATAGAGCAAGGTATAGTTGGTATCCCTGGATCTCCATGTTTTTAGGTACTCCATCCTTAAAAGTATAATTAACAAGCATAGTGGAGATTTCAGCTTCCAGTATTTTTCTCTTATTGGTGATGATGTCTTTCATATACTTTGCATAAGGAGGCATTTTAAGGATATCAGTCAAGCGAGTACGCAAAAAGACTGGCCTCAGCATTTCAGCAAAGCATTCAAATTCTTCATCATCTTTCTTTTTAGTTTACTTAGGTGGAAAGGGCATAGGTTTTTGAACCCACGGTTCTCTTTCTTTACCGTGTTTTCTAGCAATGAAGTCTCTTTTATCATATCTTGCATTCTTAGGTTGTGGGTTATCAGATCAATTAGTGGTTCTATCTCAACATCATTGCCTGGTTCTTTACTATTTGGTTGAGTATTTTCATGAACCTCATCATTACCTTTTTCATTATCAGAAGGTGAGTGTTCACTACCAGGTCGAGTTTCAGCATTAGAGATAGAAACTTCATTATCATTAGCAGGAGGTTTCTCTACTTCAGGTTCACTAGAAGCATGCAAAGTCCTATCATTTTCCTTTTTCATTTTCTTTTTAGAAGGACTAGGTGCAGTGGTGTTATTCCTTTGCGAATCCTGTTCAATTCTTTTTGGATGTCCCTCAGGATAAAGTGGTTCCTGAGTCATCTTACCTCCTCTAGTTGCAACTCTAACAGCAAAGTCATGTATATTATTATTCATTTCATCTAGCAACTCTCTTTGAGATTTAGCAACTTGTTCTAACTGGGTTTGTACCATAGAAGCATGCTTTCCGACACCTCCAACATCATTTGAGATTCTAAATAACAAGTTACTCAAGCGAGCAATCATATTAGAATTGTATTTCAATTGTTTCATAACATTTGCATTGAAGTGATCTTGTTTTCTAATATAGTTTTTAAACTCATAAATGCATTGGCTAGGGTGCATATTGTGAGGATTGTCATTATCATTGAATTTCATAAGAGAATATACCTCTACCACCTTCGGAGGTGGTGGTGTATTAAGCCCATGTATTTCTTTGATAGGAGGTAAATTTTGAACATCCTTAGTTTTAATACCTTTTTCCTTCATGGATTTCTTTGCCTCTTGCATATCTTCAGGACTGAGATATAATATACCCCTCTTCTTCGGAATGGGTTTAAGCGGTGGTTCAAGAAGAGTCCAATCATCATAATTTTTCAATATGCTAATTCCAGCTTGCCCCACAGTTCGTTCCCTGAAAAAACAACCAACACAACTACCTAGGAAATCCCTAGAAGCATCAGTTAGTCCATTATAGAAGATATCAAGCATTTCATTTTTCTTAAGAGGATGATCAGGCAATGCATTAAGTAACTGGCAAAGCCTCCCCCAAGCTTGTGGGAGACTCTCTTCTTTAATTTGCACAAAGTTAAATATTTCCTGTAAAGCAACTTGTTTCTTTTGAGCAGGGAAATATTTTTCAGAGAAGTAATAAATCATATCCTGGGGGCTATCACACAACCAGGAGCAAGAGTATTGTACCAAGCTTTAGCATCACCCTTTAATGAGAACGGAAATAATTTGAGAATAAAGTAATAACGAGTCTTCTCATCATGAGTAAAAAGGGTGGCTATGTCATTCAACTTAGTAAGATGTGCCACAACAGTTTCAGTTTCATAACCATGGAAAGGATCAGATTCAACCAAAGTAACTAACTCTGGGTCGACACAGAATTCATAATCCTTATCATCAATAAAGACAGGTGAAGTAGCAAACTTAGGATCATATTTAATTCTAGCATTCAGAGATTTTTCTTTATACTTGCATAGTAATTTCTCTAGATCATCTTTATCCTGACAAGCAAGAATGTCTCTAGTTGTCTCCTCATTCATAACATAACCTTCCGGTATCTTAGGCAATTCATATCTAGGAAGGCTAGTTCTAGCAGGTGTTTCAGGAGTTTCAGTTTCAAGCTCATCATCAGATTCAACAACATCATGTTGTATTACTCTAGCAATTTGTTCATCAAGAAAATCACCAAGTGGCACATCATTATTATCAAGCAAGGTACTAGCATCATCATAAGTATCATTCATAGCAGAAGTAGCATCATCAATAACTTGCGACATATCAGGATTAATAGCATGTGGTGGTGTTGCAAGTTTACTTATAACAGAAGGTGAATCTAAAGCAGAACTAGATGGCAGTTCCTTACCTCCCCTCGTCTTAGAGGGATAAATCTTAGTCTTAGCATCCTTCAGATTCTTCATAGTGATAAATTGATAATAATCCCAAGTGACTCAATAAATATAGCTATGCTCCCCGGCAACGGCACCAGAAAAAGGTCTTGATAACCCACAAGTATAGGGGATCGCAACATTTTTCGAGGGTAGAGTATTCAACCCAAATTTATAGATTCGACACAAGGGGAGCCAAAGAATATTTGAAGGTATTAGTAGCTGAGTTGTCAATTCAACGACACCTGGAGATTAATTATCTGCAGCAACATGATCAGTAGCAACATAATAAGATAGTTTTGATAATAGTGACAGAAGCAATGGTAACAGTAACAGTGATAACAATAGTTTTGTAGCAAGTGCAACAGTAACAATAACAGTAGTAACTTAGCAAGAACAATATAAGATAAGTTCGTAGATATTGGATCAGTGACTTGTTGGATGATATTCATCATGAGACAGTTATAACCGAGGGCGATACGGCACTAGCTCCAGTTCATCAATATAATGTAGGAATTTATTCCATAAATAGTCATACATGCTTATGGAAAGAACTTGCATGACATCTTTTGTCCTACCCTCCCGTGACAGCGGGGTCCAATTGGAAACAAAGGGATATTAAGGCCTCCTTTTAATAGAGAATCGGAACAAAGCATTAACACACAGTGAATACATGAACTCCTCAAACTACAGTCATCACCGGGAGTGGTCCGGACTATTGTCACTCCGGGGTTGCCGGATCATAACACGTAGTAGGTGACTATAACTTGCAAGATCGGATCTAGAACATGGATAAAATGGTGATAACATAAACGGTTCAGATCTAAAATCATGACACCCGGGCCCAAAGTGACAAGCATTAAGCATGGCAAAGTCATAGCAACATCAATCTTAGAACATAGTGGATACTAGGGATCAAGCCCTAACAAAACTAACTCGATTACATGATGAATCTCATCCAACTCCTCACCGACCAACGAGCCTATGAAGGAATTACTCACTCCCGGTGGGGAGCATCATGGAATTGGCGATGGAGAAGGGTGGGTGATGATGAAGAACGAAGATCCCCCTCTCCGAAGCCCCAAATGGACTCCAGATCTGGCCTCTCGATGAAGAACATGAGGTGACGGCGGCTCCGTCTCGTGGAATGCGATAATTCTTTCTCCCTGATTTTTCTCTCCAAATATGTGATTTTACAGTATCAGGGTTGAGGTCTGCGGGGCCACCAGGTGGGGACAACCCACCTAGGTGCGCCAGGAGGGGGGCGCCCTGGTGGGTTGTGCCCACCCAGATGCCCCCCTCCAGTGGATCTTGGCTCCAGAAATTCTCTTTATTGATATAAAAATTCGTCGCAAAGTTCTGTTCCATTCCAAGAACTTTTATTTCTGCACAAAAACAACACCATGGTAGTTCTGCTGAAAACAACGTCAGTCCCGGGTTAGTTTCATTCAAATCGTGCAAATTAGAGTCGAAAACAAGAGGAAAAGCGTTAGGAAAAGTAGATACGTTGGAGACGTATCACTTCACCCAAAGTAATTTCCATAAAAGTCCCACCCGCTGCGGAATCTAAAAGATTATGAGAAACAAAATTCAACCCCGCATAAAAAAATATATGATCATCCAAACATTTAACCCATGAGTTGGGCAATTCCTTAGCACCATTTTCATCCTTTCCCAAGATTGTGCAACATGCTGATGTTCAAGTTGCTTGAAATTCATGATCTGGGTTCTAAGGGAAATAGTTTTTGCGGGCGGAAAATACTTAGTGATAAAAGCATCTTTGCACTTATTCCAAGAATCGATACTATTGCGAGGCAAAGAAGAAAACCAAATATTTGCAGAATCACGCAAAGAAAACAGAAATAATTTCATCTTCACAACATCATTGTCCACATCTTTTTCTTTTTCATATCGCATAATACCACGAAGGTATTAAGATGGGACGGTACATCCTCATTAGGAGTACCAGAAAATTGATCTTTCATAACAAGATTCAGCAAAGCAGTATTAATATCACAAGACTCCATACTAGTGGCGGGAGGAGTAAGCGGAGTGCAAATAAAATCATTATTGTTGGTATTTGAGAAATCACACAACTTGGTGTTCTCGTGAGTCATGGTGACTACGCAACAAGATTGCACTCAAAAACATATCCAGCAAGAAAACTGCGAACAAAAAAGAGGGCGAATAAAACGGCAAATTTTTGTGAGGTGGGGGAGAGGAAAACGAGAGGCAAATGGCAAATAATGTAAATTGCGAGGAGATGTGATTTTTGATTAGGAACCTGGTAGATGTAGATGATCCTCCCCAGCAGCAGCGCCAGAAATTCCTTTTGATGTCGGCTAGGACTGCGTCGGTATTTCCCCAAAGAGGAAGGGATGATGCAGCATAGCGACAGTAGGTATTTCCCTCAGTGATGAGACCAAGGTTATCGAACCAGTAGGAGAACCAAGCAACACTGCGTAAACAACACCTGCACACAAATAACAAATAATCGCAACCCGACGTATTAAAGGGGTTGTCAATCCCTTTCGGGTAGTGGCGCCAGAAATTGGCAAACGGACGTGAGAGAGTTGTAAATATTGATAGATCGAACGCCAAATAAAATAAATTGCATCAAGGTATTTTTGTATTTTTGGGTTTAATAGATCTGAAAAAGGCAAATAAAATAGATCGCAGAGGCAAATAATATGAGAAAGAGACCCCGGGGCCGTAGGTTTCACTAGTGGCTTCTCTCGAGAAAAATAGCAAACGCTGGGTAAAGAAATTACTGTTGGGAAATTGATAGAACTTCAAATAATCATGACGATATCCAGGCAATGATCATTATATAGGCATCACGTCCAAGATTAGTAGACCGACTCCTTCCTGCATCTACTATATTACTCCACACATCGACCGCTATCCAGCATGCATCTAGTGTATTAAGTTCATGGAGAAACGGAGTAATGCAATAAGAACGATGACATGATGTAGATAAGATCTATTTATGTAGAAATAGACCCCATCGTTTTATCCTTAGTAGCAATGATACATACGTGTCGGTTCCCCTTCTGTCACTGGGATCAAGCACCGCAAGATCGAACCCACTACAAAGCACCTCTTCCCATTGCAAGATAAATAGATCAAGTTGTCCAAACAAAACCCAAATATCGGAGAAAAAATATGAGGCTATAAGCAATCACGCATATAAGAGATCAAAGAAACTCAGATAACATTCATGGATAAAAAGAGATAGATCTGATCATAAACTCAAAGTTCATCGGATCCCAACAAACACACTGCAAAAAGAGTTACATCATATGGATCTCCAAGAGACCATTGTATTGAGAATCAAACGAGAGAGAGGAAGCCATCTAGCTACTAACTACGGACCCGAAGGTCTACAAAAGACTACTCACGCATCATCAGAGAGGCACCAATGGAAGTGGTGAACCCCTCCGTGATGGTGTCTAGATTGGATCTGGTGGTTCTGGACTCTGCGGCGGCTGGAATTGATTTCTGTCGACTCCCTAGGGTTTCTAGAATATTTGGGTACTTATAGAGCAAAGGGGTTGTTCGGGGGGCGGGACCCGAAGTGGGCCTCTAGGCGCGCCCTGGTGGGTTGTGCTCCCCTCGAAGCACCCCCCGAGGCACTTCTCCAGCCCATTGGATGTCTTCTGGTCCAAAAAAAATCCACAAAAAGTTTCGCTGTGTTTGGACTCCGTTTGATATTGATTACATGCGATGTAAAAAGCATGCAAAAAACAGCAACTGGCACTTGGCACTATGTCAATAGGTTAGTACCAAAAAATGATATAAAATGACTAGAAAATGATTATAAAACATCCAAGAATGATAATATAACATCATGGAACAATCAAAAATTATTGATACGTTGGAGACGTATCAGACGTTTGATAGCACACAAGGCATTCCTCCGGTATCCGGGAGTTGCATAATCTCATAGTCAAAGGAATATGTATATGACATGAAGAAAGCAATAGCAATAAAACTGAACGATCAATATGCTATGCTAATGGATGAGTCTTGTCCATCACATCTGTGACGTCCCCGATTTGACAGTACACTAATCATACACGCAACGTGTACGATCAAGATCAGGGACTCACGGAAAGATATCACAACACAACTCTAAAAATAAAAATAAGTCATAAAAGCATCATAATACAAGCCAGGGGCCTCGAGGGCTCGAATACAAGTGCTCGATCATAGACGAGTCAGCGGAAGCAACAATATCTGAGTACAGACATAAGTTAAACAAGTTGCCATAAGATGGCTAGCACAAACTGGGATACAGATCGAAAGAGGCGCAGGCCTCCTGCCTGGGATCCTCCTAACTACTCCTGGTCGTCGTCAGCGGCCTGCACGTAGTAGTAGGCACCTCCGGTGTAGTAGGAGTCGTCGTCGACGGTGGCATCTGGCTCCTGGGCTCCAACATCTGGTTGTAACAACCAGGTAGAAGGGAAAGGGGGAAAAGAGGGAGAAAAGCAACCGTGAGTACTCATCCAAAGTACTCGCAAGCAAGGAGCTACACTACATATGCATGGGTATATGTGTAAAGGGCCATATCGGTGGACTGAACTGCAGAATGCCAGAATAAGAGGGGGATAGCTAATCCTGTCGAAGACTACGCTTCTGGCCACCTCCATCCTGCAACATGTAGGAGAGAGTAGATGGTAAGTTCACCAAGTAGCATCGTATAGCATAATCCTACCCGGCGATCCCCTCCTCGTCGCCATGTTAGAGAGCGATCACCGGGTTATATCTGGCACTTGGAAGGGTGTGTTTTATTAAGTATCCAGTTCTAGTTCTCATAAGGGCAAGGTACAACTCCGGGTCGTCCTTTTACCGAGGGACACGACTATTCGAATAAATAAACTTCCCTGCAGGGGTGCACCACATTACCCAACACGCTCGATCCCATTTGGCCGGACACACTTTCCTGGGTCATGCCCGGCCTCGGAAGATCAACACGTCGCAGCCCCACCTAGGCTCAACAGAGAGGTCAGCACGCCGGTCTAAATCCTATGCGCGCAGGGGTCTGGGCCCATCGCCCATTGCACACCTGCACGTTGCGTACGCGACCGGAAGCAGACCTAGCCCCCTTAATACAAGTGTGAGCTTACGGTCCAATGCGGCGCGCGCCACTCAGTCGCTGACGTCAAAAAGAGCTTCGGCTGATACCACGACGCCGACTGCCCATAACTGTACCCGTGTAGTTGGTTAGTGCGTATAGACCAAATGGCCAGACTCAGATCAAATACCAAGATCTCGTTAAGCATGTTAAGTATCCGCGAACGCCGACCAGGGCCAGGCCCACCTCTCTCCTAGGTGGTCTCAACCTGCCCTGTCGCTCCGCCACAAAGTAACAGTCGGGGGCCGTCAGGAACCCAGGCCCACCTCTACCGGGATGGAGCCACCTGTCCTTTCAGCCCCCTCATCAGAATCACTTGCGGGTACTCAACGAGCTGACCCGACTTTAGTCACCACATGTGTCATGTATATAAAGTATATAGTATATACCCGTGATCACCTCCCGAAGTGATCACGGCCCAGTAGTATAGCATGGCAGACGGACAAGAGTGTAGGGCCACTGATGGAACACTAGCATCCTATACTAAGCAGTAGGATAGCAGGTAGGGGTAACAACTGTAGCAACAATGACAGGCTATGCAGCAGAATAGGATTAACCGAAAGCAGTAACATGCTACACTACTCTAATGCAAGCTGTATAGAGAAGAATAGGCGATATCTGGTGATCAGGGGGGGATTGCCTGGTTGCTCAGATGAGAAGGAGGGGTCGTCGGTGATGTAGTCGATCACAGGGGCATCAGCATCGTCACGGGGTCTACCGAAGAGAAGAGGGGGGAGAAACAGTAAATACATAGCAAGCAAGTGCATAACAGGACAACAGACAAAGCTAGACGTGTTCTAACGCGGTGCTACACGATACCGGCGAAGGGGGAAGTCAACCGGGAATGTTTTCCCGGTTCCGGACCTGTGTCAGACAGATGATCGGAGGAGGAAAGTTCCATGTTCAGCATGCTAGGGGCATGTGTCAGATGAACGGACCGCATATTCGGATTTGTTGGATTTTTCTGAGCAACTTTCATGTAGATAACATTTTCATCCGAGTTACGGTTTAATTTCTATGAATTTTCAAAGATTAAAGCATTATGTGGAATTATTAATATTAACAGAAAAGGAATACTACGCCAGCATGACATCACTGTGACGTCAGCAGTCAACAGGACGACTGACCAGGTCAAACTGACCAGTGGGGCCACAGGGACCCACATGTCAGCCTCTGTGGGTTAACAGTGGAGTAATTGTTCACACAGGGTTAATTAGGGGTGTGGGCCCGATGTGTCAGTGAGTATTCTAATTAGCAGATTAGTTTGAAAAACTTAATTATCTTAATTAAGCGCAAGGGCCCACAAGTCAGTGGCAGGGGGTGAACAGTGCCCGCGTTGACCGTCGTCAACGCGGTCAACTGAGGTGCTGGGGCCCACGGTCAGCCTCACCGGGGTGGGCCCTACGCTTGCCAGGTCAGCGGCGGCGCCGGAGGAGCTCCGGCGAGCTCGCGCACGACGGCAGATCGTCGGAGATGCTCGGAAAAGCGCCACAAGACACCAAATCGCACGCAGTTTGTTGCATTCGAACGAGGACTCGATGTCGCGCCGCGTGGTGTGGTCGGTTGGACTCGGGGGTGACCGGAACTGCACCGACGACGAGTGTGGGCGGCGGTGGCTTTCGGGTGGAAGTGGATTAGCAGCAGCAGTGCGCAAACGGGCGAGGCAAAGGGGGGAGCGAGGTCCTATGCGCGCGGGCGAGCTAAACGGGCACTGGCGCGGGACCATTTGGTCGCCGGAAGCTCGTCGGCGATGAGCCCCCGCGGTGATGGGCTCGGGCACGTACGAGACGGCAACTACGGGCACGTTGGGGGCGAGGAGAAGAGAGCGGGGAGGAAGGAGAGCTCACCGCAGAGCACAAGGAGGCTCGGTGGCGGTTTAGGAGCTGCAGGGGCGGCGCCGGAGACGAAGAAGATCGACGGCAGCCGGAGATGGGGACGAGGACGAACGGCGGCTGCGGTGCATCCCAGCTCCACCTGAGGGCACCATACGACGGAGTCGACCCCGGTGGAGCTTCACGACAAGAGGCGGAGCGAGGCGGTGGGTGTGGCCGCGGTGACGACGGAGAACGGCGGCAACCGCGTCGGTCTCCTCTCCAAAATGAAGCAGAGGGAGAGGTGGATCTGGGGGAGGAGAGGTGCAAGTGGGGGGAAGAGGGGATCGAGGCGACAAGGAGGGAGGGGATCCTTATCCCCTCTTCGGCGAGGCGCGTGGCGACGAGCGGGTTCGACGGTGACCGCTTGTGCGGGTCGGTCGAACAGGAGAAAGGGGAAGACGACAGGGGAGGGGAAGTGGGACGACGGCCAGCTGGGCCGTTTGGTCCAGTGGGGCAGGGGCCTTTTTTCTCTTTGTTAGCTTTGTTTTCTATTTTTGTATTTTCTTTTCTTTTATTTATTTCCCTTTTCTGTTTTATTAAATTTAGGGCATCTTAGCATTTTCTAAGTATGTGTTTTCTTCACAACAATTACCTATGCGATATTTGGCACTAACCGAACATTTTTGTTCTAATGCTTGAAAACTTTTGTTGTTTGCCATATTTTTGAATTTGAATTTTGAATCGGTTTCGAACTAACGCGAGATTAGCAACAGTAATCGAGGTGACGTGGCATCATTAGCAGAGGTTACTGTAGTTTGATTATTCGGGCGTCACAATTCTCCTCCACTACAAGAAATCTCGTCCCGAGATTTAAGAGGTAGTGGAAGGGGGAGGTTTGGTAACGAATCTAGCGGGTCTTCTCATCCTGGCTTGCTCTTCTCGAAGAGGTCGGTCCAATACATTGATGTCTTCATTTCTCTGCTTTAGGTCATCATGATGGAGTCGGCGTCCTTCTTCAGGAACTCCATCATACTTGCGAAAGAATAAAGGGTGGGCATTCCGGGAGAATAGACCTCTACAAGGTTGTCTATCTGGTAGATAACATCGGGGAAGGTGGCGGAAAGTAACTCTCAAATTGAATCTTAATAAAATATTGGGAGCAAAGTATGAAGGTCGCATGAGAATTTTCAAGCGGGCATGCAATCGCTCATTGCCTGAAACAGAGTGTGAAAAGGGGTTCAGAGCAACGAGAATAGGTATTGCGTCTGATACCAGAATAGATCACTAGGAAGGTGGCTCGCGAATTACCTACAAAGCCATGTGCGTGGAATACTTTGTGAACAGGGGGTGAACAGGAGAGTCAGGTTTCGATCCTGTGGAACTGTGGGTTATGGGCCCACCATGTGGGTTAAGGTAGAAGGAGCGGTGGCATCTCGCACGGTCATGATAGCAAGACCTGTCAGAGGGTAACCTATCAGTTATGTCGGCAACAATGTCGGTGCCAAGGGCAAGGGACGAAGAGAACCATTTTCCTGCTCGTTGAAACGAGGCAGACCAGTAGGCAAAGTTCTCGTCCGTCGGCGGTTACCGGAATGTCATCAACAAAAGTAACAGGGTCTTACTGACAGAATTGTACACCGAGGTGTTGACATAAGCAGGGAATATTAATGCTTAGATCATATAGATCACAAGAAAGGTTAAACCAAACAATGGAAAGGAAAATATGATTATCAGAGTAAACAGAACAATGGAAAGGAAAATGTGTTTAAGCACATATTTCAGGGATATATCCTTCCCAAGGACAAGCGGGGCATGATATCCGTGACAGGATATAATGTAGAAAACCCTCTAGGTAGGGGGAGAGAAATTTTCATGACATTACCCATACAACGGTGTTTGGATAATTGAGCAAGAAACAATTAGCATTGGGATAAGTGTTCTTGTTGAAAATCGGAGTACCACAGACATGCTTCGAGATAGCATTGACATGGTCTTCAAGCAAAGGTCGGACTTGGATACAAAAAAGATTCATCAGGAACAACATATAGAATAAGTCTTTCAATTTCCTCATGGAAGAATGGTTAACCTTGCTAAAAAGGAAATTATAACAAAAGGTCCTCTGGCTAGGGGTGCTAAGCAAAGACACCACCTTACCGGGTTATGTAGAGACCAATGTTATAACTCTTGGAAATATGTTCCAGCCATCATATCTGACCGAGATTCAGATCTGATTGGTGTCAGGATAACTCAGACTCGGGATGCCAGAGAAGAAAGGTGCAACACAAATTGTCGAGATGACATTGTAAGATTCTCAGGAAATGATCTATGGAAGCAAGTTCCGAATCATGTGTTCATCATTAAACCAAGGAGAGGATGAGGAGGTGGCTAATGATCTCAGCGACAATTCATTGGGATTTCCAAGAGATGGATTTCCACAATTATGTGAACAAGGAGATAACATTTGTCAGATCAAATGATATAAGAAGTATGCTCGAGGAAAACATACACAATTAAACATGGGTTGAAAGGTGCACCCGAAATGTGGGTTGGGTTGCACGCCCAACGTCGGAATGGCGATTGAGCAACCAACACACTGAATTGGAATTATTGTCCAATAACTCTGAAGCAATAGGGTTGCTGGAGATATTAAATTTGCACAACAGAGTTCACTCAACACGGGGACCAAGAAAAGAATGGTGATGGTGAGAAGCATCACTGTATCACAAATTCTTAAGAGGTGGTGTAATTCTCACAACATTGATGACATAAGAGATGGTAATGTTCCGAGTAAAGAAGAACAATTGCTGGATGGCAGGGAACTCAAGGTATAACACCAAACACGAACAAGTTGTGTTGATGGGAAGGCAATAAAGTGGTCGATGATAATAAAATTCATCGAGGGCAAGGATGGTATTTCTCATCATGAATTCAATTGTTATCCTAGAAGATCTCAGAATGCTGATGATGATCATGACACATTTGTTGAGAGACTTCATGAAGATGTAATCAACCGGTGATGACATCAAGTCACGGGAATGATGAAGCGAAAGGTTATTGGAACCAAGGGTATGACACCAACTCGAAATCAAACTTGTCGTTCAAGGACAAATGATATGACGAGGAAGATCGATGTAAGATTAGCTCACTGTCGAAACTTTTGCTCCGGGAAGGACCCGGTAGCACAGTTAAAATTTAGCACGATAATGATATAGCCGATCAGGCTAGGAATGGCTTGAAGGATTATTAAACTCATAAGCCACGAAAATTACTTAAGAGTTATTGAATCGGAGTGCGGAATCGATTCACTTATCGGTGTTCTCGAGTGACTAATAACTCAGAACCTGGGGGAAATCTGAAATCGGTGAGAAGCAATACTTAGATGAAGACTCGCATGAAGCAACATAGTTCTCGGGATACCAGAGGGTAATACTCGAGGAAGAAAAGAAACATTAGAGGTTGCGGAGATGTATCGATCAACAGAAGGCAAGTGCTTTAACTTGTCTGAGAAATGGAATCAAGGAGAAAATGTGGTCGGAACCACGATTGCAAAGGATCAATACACAGATACCAGACAATATCATATCAAGGAAATAGTTATTATTACAAGAAGCTTCTGTGATAGGATCTACATCGTGTCCATGGGCATGAACACAAAGTTCAAGGTCGACTCCCACTTCTCCAATGCATAACCTTTCATTCACTTCTCATTTTTCGATGAAGTTGTAATGTTTAAATTTTTTCTAGCAAAACACCAGAAGAGTATGACTCGTGATAGCTCTCAGGTTTACCCGGATCTGGGAAGGCATAGGTTCAACCCTTAGGGGCATCTTGGGAACATATACCACAAGCTTCAATAGTAAATAACACAAGCTCAATAGTAGAGCATGGGTGACAAAAGGAGAGGATACAATTTACCGAAGGCATTATGTATCAGGGAAAGAACTTCTTGAGGTTTTTGTATAAGAAGGACACTGTCGGATGATATTTCAACAAAGGATTCGACGGTCCATAGCGGAGCTGATGTGAGTATCGGCACACAACCAGAGGAAGAAAGAATACAAAGGCATAAGATTATGGCAATATGTGAATACTTCGATGTTTTAAAATCAAAGAAATTATGAATACCAGATCGGTGTATCAGAATCAGATGCCCTGATCAATTACGAGTAAGTTGAGTAGACTTAGAGGCACCATCAGTCAATGTTTGATTGGCGGAAAACCAGCTCATATCTGGAATAACGTTTGAGCCAGAAAGACAATTCCTAAGGATCAGGTGATGATTGTGAGAAATCACACACGTATTGAATCGAGGGACTCAAGGTGATAATGACAAAGGACGTCAAAGAATATTGCTAGGCATATGGAATTAACCACAATGCAGCAGGCAACAAGATTCTCAAGAGCACCAAGCTGTAGAGGATTCTTGGAAGATTGAATGGCATTTCGAAGTATTTTGTGAAACGCATGAACAACTGGGAATGAACGGATACTCGATAAATGCGAGGAATTTATCCTTAGGGGTATTCATGCGGCAAGATCTATAAGGCGGTGGCTGAATAGATTATTAAAAGTCGAAGAATAATCCGATGCATCTTGTAATAACAAGAGCAGCTGGGAATGAAAGTAAGAAGGACAGGTGTAAGTATTTATCCATAAGGATTTATCGATGGAAGGGATTGCAAGGGCGAAGGGCACAAGGGTCTCGGGAAAACATCGGAGAGTATCTTCGGAATCTTTTGGCGCAGCAGGCGATCATCTGTAATAAGGGGGCTCTCTGGCAGAAAGTATTTACGAGAACCTAGAGTTAGAGTTAGCAAAATCATTTAACCCGAGTAGAAGAGAGATAAGAGTCCCAGAGTATAGACGAGGAATAAAAGATCCTAATACCACCCAATGGCGACGTGGGCCCATAGGCCACACAACCATGTTAGTAAAGATTTTCAATGACTAGACTCGACTTCAGCCAAGGAGTTGGAAAGGGGGATTCCTATAGGCAGTCGGCTCTGATACCAACTTGTGACGCCCCGATTTGACCGTACACTAATCATACACGCAACGTGTATGATCAAGATCAGGGACTCATGGAAAGATATCACAACACAACTCTAAAAATAAAAATAAGTCATACAAGCATCATAATACAAGCCAGGGGCCTCGAGGGCTCAAATACAAGTGCTCGATCATAGACGAGTCAGCGGAAGCAACAATATCTGAGTACAGACATAAGTTAAACAAGTTGCCATAAGATGGCTAGCACAAACTGGGATACAGATCGAAAGAGGCGCAGGCCTCCTGCCTGGGATCCTCCTAACTACTCCTGGTCGTCGTCAGCGGCCTGCACGTAGTAGTAGGCACCTCCGGTGTAGTAGGAGTCGTCATCGACGGTGGCATCTGGCTCCTGGGCTCCAGCATCTGGTTGTGACAACCAGGTAGAAGGGAAAGGGGGAAAAGAGGGAGAAAAGCAACCGTGAGTACTCATCCAAAGTACTCGCAAGCAAGGAGCTACACTACATATGCATGGGTATATGTGTAAAGGGCCATATCGGTGGACTGAACTGCAGAATGCCAGAATAAGAGGGGGATAGCTAATCCTGTCGAAGACTACGCTTCTGGCCACCTCCATCTTGCAGCATGTAGGAGAGAGTAGATGGTAAGTTCACCAAGTAGCATCGTATAGCATAATCCTACCCGACGATCCCCTCCTCGTCGCCCTGTTAGAGAGAGATCACCGGGTTATATCTGGCACATGGAAGGGTGTGTTTTATTAAGTATCCAGTTCTAGTTGTCATAAGGTCAAGGTACAACTCCGGGTCGTCCTTTTACCGAGGGACACGGCTATTTGAATTGATAAACTTCCCTGCAGGGGTGCACCACATTACCCAACACGCTTGATCCCATTTGGCCGGACACACTTTCCTGGGTCATGCCCGGCCTCGGAAGATCAACACGTCGCAGCCCCACCTAGGCTCAACAGAGAGGTCAGCACGCCGGTCTAAATCCTATGCGCACAGGGGTCTAGGCCCATCGCCCATTGCACACCTGCACGTTGCGTACGCGGCCGGAAGCAGACCTAGCCCCCTTAATACAAGCGCGAGCTTACGGTCCAATGCGGCGCGCGCCACTCAGTCGCTGACGTCAAAAAGACCTTCGGCTGATACCACGACGCCGAGTGCCCATAACTGTTCCCGCGTAGTTGGTTAGTGCGTATAGACCAAATTGCCAGACTCAGATCAAATACCAAGATCTCGTTAAGCGTGTTAAGTATTCGCGAACGCCGACCAGGGCCAAGACCACCTCTCTCCTAGGTGGTCTCAACCTGCCCTGTCGCTCCGCCACAAAGTAACAGACGGGGGCCGTCAGGAACCCAGGCCCACCTCTACCGGGATGGAGCCACCTGTCCTTTCAGCCCCCTCATCAGAATCACTTGCGGGTACTCAACAAGCTGACCCGACTTTAGTCATCACATGTGTCATGTATATAAAGTATATAGTATATACCCGTGATCACCTCCCGAAGTGATCACGGCCCAGTAGTATAGCATGGCAGACGGACAAGAGTGTAGGGCCACTGATGGAACACTAGCATCCTATACTAAGCAGTAGGATAGCAGGTAAGGGTAACAACTGTAGCAACAATGACAGGCTATGCAGCAGAATAGGATTAACCGAAAGCAGTAACATGCTACACTACTCTAATGCAAGCTGTATAGAGAAGAATAGGCGATATCTGGTGATCAGGGGGGGATTGCCTGGTTGCTCAGATGAGAAGGAGGGGTCGTCGGTGATGTAGTCAATCACAGGGGCATCAGCATCGTCACGGGGTCTACCGAAGAGAAGAGGGGGGAGAAACAGTAAATACATAGCAAGCAAGTGCATAACAGGACAACAGACAGAGCTAGACGTGTTCTAACACGGTGCTACACGATACCGGTGAAGGGGGAAGTCAACCGGGAATGTTTTCCCGGTTCCGGACCTGTGTCAGACAGATGACCGGAGGAGTAAAGTTCCATGTTCAGCATTTTAGGGGCATGTGATAGATGAACGGACCGCATATTCGGATTCATTGGATTTTTCTGAGCAACTTTCATGTAGAAAACATTTTCATCCGAGTTACGGTTTAATTTCTATGAATTTTCAAAGATTAAAGCATTATGTGGAATTATTAATATTAACAGAAAAGGAATACTACGCCAGCTGACATCACTGTGACGTCAGGAGTCAACAGGACGGCTGACCAGGTCAAACTGACCAGTGGGGCCACATGGACCCACATGTCAGCCTCTGTGGGTCAACAGTGGATTAATTATTCACACAGGGTTAATTAGGGGTGTGGGCCCGATGTGTCAGTGAGTATTCTAATTAGCAGATTAGTTTGAAAAACTTAATTATCTTAATTAAGCGCAAGGGCCCACAAGTCAGTGGCAGGGGGTGAACAGTGCCCGCGTTGACCGTAGTCAACGCGGTCAACTGAGGCGCTGGGGCCCACGGTCAGCCTCATCGGGGTGGGCCCTACGCTTGCCAGGTCAGCGGCGGCGCCGGAGGAGCTCCGGCGAGCTCGCGCATGACGGAAAATCGCCAGAGATGCTCGGAAATGCACCACAAGACACCAAATCGCACGCGGTTTCTTGCATTCGAACAAGGACTCGATGCCGCGCTGCGTGGTGTGGTCGGTTGGACTCGGGGGTGACCGGAACTGCGCCGGCGATGAGTGTGGGCGGCGGTGGCTTTCAGGTGGAAGTGGATTAGCAGCAGCAGTGCGCAAACGGGCGAGGCAAAGGGGGGAGCGAGGTCCTACGCGCGCGGGCGAGCTAAACGGGCACTGGCGCGGGACCATTTGGTAGCCGGAAGCTCGTCGGCGATGAGCCCTCGCGGTGATGGGCTCGGGCACGTAGGAGACGGCAACTACGGGCACGTTGGGGGCGAGGAGAAGAGAGCGGGGAGGAAGGAGAGCTCACCGCGGAGCACAAGGAGGCTCGGTGGCGGTTTAGGAGCTGCAGGGGCGGCGCCGGAGACGAAGAAGATCGACGGCAGCCGGAGATGGGGACGAGGACGAACGGCGGTTGCGGTGCTTCCCAGCTCCACCTGAGGGCACCAGACGATGGAGCCGACCCCGGCGGAGCTTCACGACAAGACGGCGGAGCGAGGCGGTGGCTGTGGCCGCGGTGACGACGGAGACCGCGTCGGTCTCCTCTCCAAAACGAAGCAGAGGGAGAGGTGGATCTGGGGGAGGAGAGGTGCAAGTGGGGGGAAGAGGGGATCGAGGCGACAAGGAGGGAGGGGATCCTTATCCCCTCTTCGGCGAGGCGCGTGGCGACGAGCGGGTTCGACGGTGACCGCTTGTGCGGGTCGGTCGAACAGGAGAAAGGGGAAGACGACAGGGGAGGGGAAGTGGGCCGGCTGGCGTGGGCCGACGGCCAGCTGGGCCGTTTCGTCCAGTGGGGTAGGGGCCTTTTTTTTCTCTCCGTTAGCTTTGTTTTCTATTTATGTATTTTCTTTTCTTTTATTTATTTCCCTTTTCTGTTTTATTTAAATTTAGGGGATCTTAGCATTTTCTAAATATGTGTTTTCTTCACAACAATTACCTATGCAATATTTGGCACTAACCGAACATTTTTGTTCTAATGCTTGAAAACTTTTGTTGTTTGCCATATTTTTGAATTTGAATTTTGAATCGGTTTCGAACTAACGCGAGATTAGCAACAGTAATCGAGGTGACATGGCATCATTAGCAGAGGTTACTGTAGCTTGATTATCTGGGCGTCACAACATCATTCTCGTAATGATGTGATACCGTTCATCAAATGACAACACATGTCTATGGTTAGGAAACTTGACCATCTTTGACTAACGAGCTAGTCTAGTAGAGGCTTACTAGGGACACGGTGTTTTGCTATGTACCCGCACATGTATCAAGTTTCTGGTTAATACAATGCTAGCATGAATAATAAACATTTATCATGATACAAGGAAATATAAAATAACAACTTTATTATTGCCTCTAGGCAATATTTCCTTCAGTCTCCCACTTGCACTAGAGTCAATAATCTAGTTCACATCGCCATGTGATTTAACACCAAAGGGTTTACTAGAGTCAATAATCTAGTTCACATCTCCATGTGATTAACAACAATAGTTCACATCGCCATGTGACCAACACCCAAAGGGTACTAAGGTGTGATGATATTTTGCTTGTGAGAGAAGTTTAGTCAACGGGTCTACTACATTCAGATCCGTATGTATTTTGCAAATTTCTATGTCTACAATGCTCTGCATGGGGCTACTCTAGCTAATTTCTCCCACTTTCAATATGTATCCAGATCGAGACTCACAGTCATCTGGATTAGTGCCAAAGCTTGCATCGACGTAACTCTTTACGACAAACTCTTTATCACCTCCATAACCGAGAAACATTTCCTTAGTTCTCTTTAAGGTAACCAAGGATAATTTTGACCGCTGTCTAGTGATCTATTCCTGGATCACTATTGTACCCCCTTGCCAAACTCATGGCAAGGCACACAACAGGTTTGGTACACAGCATGACATACTTTATAGAACCTATGACTGAGGCATAAGGAATGACTTTCATTCTCTCTATATATTCTGTCGTGGTCGGGTTTTGAGTCTTACTCAACTTCACACCTTGTAACACACGCAAGAACCCTTTCTTTGACTGATCCATTTTGAACTTCTTCAAAACTTTATCAAGGTATGTGCTTTGTGAAAGTCCTATTAAGCGTCTTGATCTATCTCTATAGATATGGATGCCAAATATATAAGCAACTTCACTGAGGTCTTTCATTGAAAAACTTTTATTCAAGTATCCTTTCATGCTATCCAGAAATTCTATATCATTTCCAATCAACAATATGTCATCCACATATAATATTAGAAATCCTACAAAGCTCCCACTCACTTTCTTGTAAATACAGGCTTCTCCAAAAGTCTGTATAAAACCATATGCTTTGATCACCTCATCAAAGCATATATTCCAACTTCGAGATGCTTGCACCAGTCCATAAATGGGTCGCTGGAGCTTGCTGATGTCTGCTAGACTACGTCGGTATTTTCCCAAAGAGGAAGGGATGATGCAGCACAGCGACGGTAGGTATTTCCCTCAGTGACGGGACCAAGGTTGTCGAACCAGTAGGAGAACCAAGCAACACTACGTAAACAACACCTACACACAAATAACAAATACTCGCAACCCGACGTATTGAAGTGGTTGTCAATCCCTTTCCGGTAACGGCGCCAAAAATTGACAAACAGACGTGATAAAATATGATAGATGGGATAAATAGATCTCGGATAAAATAAATTGCACCAAGGTATTTTTGTATTTTTGGTTTAATAGATCTGAAAACAAAAGCAAAGGAAAATAGATGGCAAAGGCAAATATATTAAGGAAGAGACCTGGGGGGCGTAGGTTCCACTAGTGGCTTCTCTCGAGAAAATAGCAAACGGCGAGTGAACAAATTACTGTTGGGCAATTGATAGAACTTCAAATAATCAAGATGATATCCAGGCAATGATCATTATATAGGCATCACGTCCAAGATTAGTAGACCGACTCCTGCCTGCATCTACTACTATTACTCCACGCATCGACCGCTATCCAGCATGCATCTAGTGTATTAAGTTCATGGAGAAACGAAGTAATTCAATAAGAACGATGACATGATGTAGACAAGATCTATTTATGTGGAAATAGACCCCTTCTTGTTATCCTTAATGGCAATGATACATACATGTCGGTTCCCCTTCTGTCACTGGGATCAAGCACCCGTAAGATCGAACCCATCACAAAGCACCTCTTCCCATTGCAAGATAAATAGATCAAGTTGGCCAAACACAACCCAAATATTTGAGAAGAAATATGAGGCTATAAGCAATCATGCATATAAGAGATCAAAGAAGACTCAAATAACTTTCATGGATACAAATATAGATCTGATCATGAACTCAAAGTTCATCGGATCCCAACAAACACACCTCAAAAGAATTACATCATATGGATCTCCAAGAGATCATTGTATTGAGAATCAAACGAGAGAGAGGAAGCCATCTAGCTACTAACTACGGACCCGAAGGTCTACAAAGAACTACTCACGCATCATCGGAGAGGCAGCAATGGACATGATGAACACCTCCGCGATGGTGTCTAGATTGGATCTGGTGTTTCTAGAACTTGTGGTGGCTGTAATTGATTTTCGTTGACTCCCCTAGGGTTTCTAGAATATTGGGGTATTTATAGAGCAAAGAGGCGGTCTGGGGGGCACCCGAGGTGGGCAAAACCCACCAGGGTGCGCTGGTCCTCCAGGCGCGCCCTGGTGGGTTGTGCTCCCCTCGGAGCACCCATCAGGCGCTTCTCCAGCCCATTGGGTGTCTTCTGGTCCAAAAAATTTCCACAAAAAGTTTCGCTGCGTTTGGACTCCGTTTGATATTGATTTCCCGCGATGTAAAAAACATGCAAAAACAACAACTGGCACTTGGCACTGTGTCAATAGGCTAGTACCAAAAATGATATAAAATGATTATAAAACATCCAAGAATGATAATATAACAGCATGGAACAATCAAAAATTATAGATACGTTGGAGACGTATCAGCATCCGCAAGCTTAATTCCTGCTCGTCCTCGAGTAGGTAAATGATAAAAATAAATATTTTGATGTGGAATGCTGCCTAACATGTCATCTCTTTTCTTTATAGCATGGACATTTGGACTTTTATATGATTCAAAGCAATAGTCTAGTTTTGGCATGAGACTTAAATACTCAAGCATATCAACAAGCAACCATGTCTTTCAAAATATCAACGCTAAAACAAGTTATCCCTAGCCCATCATGCTCAATCATTGATCCATTCATGAAACTCACTCGCATATTAGCTACACCCAATGCTCAAGTACGATCATAGTGCCCCCTAGTTGGTGCTTTATAAGAGAAGATGGAGACTCAAGTTAAAAATAAAATTGCATAAAGTAAAAGAAAGGCCCTTCGCGGAGGGCAGTAGGGATTTATAGAGGTGCCAGAGCTCAAAGGGAAAATTGAGAGATAAAAACATTTTGGGAGGCATACTTTTCCCACCAACGAAAACGACTTAGAGTTCCCCACACTTTCCATGCTAGATATATCATAGGCGGTTCCCAAACAGAAATTACAATTTATTCCTTTTTCCACCATACTTTCACTTTCCATGGCTAGCCGTATCCACGGGTGCCTTCCATACCAACACTTTCCAAGGAATTTATTATTTGACAACGTAAAGTAAATTCATTTTTCATTTCGGGACTGGGCATCCTTAATACCTTTGCCTTACTCTCGTGCAATGACAAGTGAATAAACACTCATCGTGAGAATAACACATCTAGCATGGAAAATATAGGCCACCCCTCACCGCTTCACGAGCAGTACGAGCACACAAAAGAGAAATTTATTTTGAAAATTAGAGATGGAACATACAAATTTGCTTAGAACAGCAAAAGAATACCCCGTATGGGCAGGTATAGTGGACTCATGTGGCAAAACTGGTTTAAAGGATTTTGGATGCACAAGTAGTGATCATACTTAGTGCAAAATGAAGGCTTGCAAAAGATCGAGAAGCGACCAACCAAGAAACGAATAATCTCATAAGCGAGCATTAAGCATAATTAACACCGAATAATGCACCACAAGTAGGATGTAATTTCATTGCAAAACTATTGACTTTCGTGCTTGCATAGGGAATCACAAACCTTAACACCAATATTCTTACTAAAGCAAAATTACTCATCAACATGACTCACATATCACATCATCATATCTCAAAACTATTACAAGGAATCAAGTTTATTTTTTTCAGTGATCTTCATGAAAGTTTTTATCATATCCTTCTTGGATATCTATCACTTTGGAACTAATTTTCATGTGTTGCTTTTGATAAGCTCAAACAAATATAAGTGAAGATCATGAGCATATTATTTCTTTCTCTCAAATTAATTTAAATGAAGCAATAGAGATTTTCTTAAAAAAATTACTAACTCTCAAATAAATCTAAGTGAAGCAAGAGAGCATTTCTTCAAAAATACTAAAGCACTCCGTGCTCAAAAAAGATATAAGTGAAGCACTAGAGCAATTCCATAGCTCATAAAGATTTAAGTGAATCATAAAGAGCAATTCTAACAAGTCATGGAAATTTTTTGGCTCTCTCAAATAGGTGTGTCCAGCAAGAATTCAAGACTTAAAACATAAAGCAAAAAAAGCAAAGACTCATATCATACAAGACTCTCCAAGCAAAACTCATGGTATGTGACGAATAAAAATATAGCTTAAAGTAAAATACCGATGGTCGTTAGAAGAAAGAGGGGATGCCACTCGGGGCATCCCCAAGCTTAGTTGCTTGCTTCTCTTTGGATAATAGCTTGGGATGCCATGGGCATCCCCAAGCTTAGGCTCTTCTTACTCCTTATTCCTTCATCCATCATAAGATAACCCAAAACTAGAAAACTTCAATCACACAAAACTCAACAAAACCTTCGTGAGATCCGTTAGTATAAAAAACAAATCACTACTATAAGTGCCGTCGCAAACCAATTCATATATTATTCTTGCATTACTATATTCCAACTTTTCTATGGCAAAAACTCTTCAAAGAAAACCATAGAATCATCAAAACAAGCACACAACACAAAGAAAACAGAATCTGTCAAAAACAGAACAATCTGTTGCAATCTGGGTATTTCGAATACTTCTATTACTCCAAAAATTCTTAAAAATTAGGACAGCCTGCGAAATTTGTACATTAATCTTCTGCAAAAAGAATTGGTATTTTATCACGCTCTTGTTAAAAATGAAATTTATTTTCGTGGGCGCAAAAGTTTCTGTTTTTCAGCAAGATCAAACAACTATCACCGAAGAAGATCCTAAAGGATTTACTTGGCACAAACACTGATTAAACCACAAAAAACACAATCATAATAGTAGCATAATTGTTCTAACACTCAAGAACAGGAAGCAAAAAGAAAAAATAAATTTTATTAATTGGGTTGCCTCCCAACAAGCGCTATTGTTTCACGCCCCTAGCTACGCATAAAGCAAAGATCTAAGTTTTGTCATCTTTGTTCCTAGATCCATAAGATGCCCTCATGATTGATTCATATGGTGGCCTAATTCTTGTTCTAGGAAAGTTTATCATACCCTTCCTTAGTGGAAATTGGAACTTAATATTCCCTCTTTCATATCAATCACGACACCGATAGTGTGTAAAAACGGTCTACCAACAATAATTGGACAAGACAGATTGCAATCAATATCAAGAACAATAAAATCTATGGGCACATAATTCTATTTGCAAGAATAAGAACATCATTAATTCTTCCCATAGGCTATTTAATACTAGAAGCTGCCAAGTGCAAATTTAAAGGACACTCTTCAATATCGGTAAGACCAAGCACATCACATAAAGATTTCAGAATTGTAGAAACACTAGCACCCAAGTCACATAAAGCAAAACACTCATAATTTTTAATCTTGACTTTGATAGTAGGTTCCCACTCATCATGTAATTTTCTAGGAATTGAAACTTCCAATTCCAATTTTTCTTTTAAAGATTTCATCAAAGCACCAACAATATGTTTAGTAAAAGCTTTATTTTGTTCATAAGCATGGGGTGAATTCATCATGGATTGCAACAAAGAAATACAATCAGTCAAAGAGCAACTATCATAGTTAAAGTCTTTGTAATCCAAAAGAGTGGGCACATCACTAGTTAAAGTTTTGACCTCTTCAAACCCACTTTTATCAATTTTCTCAACAAGATTTTCACCCTCCGAATTATCGGGACGCCTTCTAGCTAAAGTTGACTCTTCTCCAGTCCCTTTGTCATCAATATTAATTTTACTAAACAAGGAATCAATAGAATAAAAACCAATCATTTAAGATCTTCATCACTTTTATGAAAAAAATCACTAGAAAATGCTTTTTTCTAAAAATTCTCTTTTAGCTCTAAGCATAGCGGTTCTTTTCTTACTTTCATCCATAGAAACATAAAGAGCTTTAATTGATACCTCAACCTTAGGCACACAAATTTTCATCTTGAGATTTTCTACATCATGAGAAATTCTATCAACACTTCTAAACAAATCGTCAGTCTTATTCAACTTTTCTTCCATTGTAGTACTGAAAACTTTTTGAGTGTTGATAAATTCTTTAATATTATTCTCAAGATTAGATGTGTTCCTATTATTATTATAAGAAGGATTTCCATAGGAATTACCATAAGTATTAGAGGAATTACTAGGAAAAGGCCTAGGATTAAAATTACATCTATAAGCATTGTTATTGAAATTATTTCGCGAGATAAAATTCACATCTACGGCATCACTATTTTGCTCAATCAAAGTAGACAAAGGCACATCATTAAAATCAATATGAGCACTTTTACTAGCAACCAATTTCATAAGAGCATCTACTTTTTCACTCAAAGAAGAAATTTCTTCAACCGAATTAACTTTTTACTAGTAGGAGCTCTTTTGGTATGCCATTGTGAACAATTTGCCATAATATTATCAAGCAATTTGGTGGCTTCACCCAAAGTAATCTCCATAAAAGTACCACCCGCAGTGGAATCTAAAAGATTGCGAGAAACAAAATTCAACCCCGCATAAAAAAATTGTATGATCATCCAAAGATTTAACCCATGAGTTGGGCAATTCCTTAGCATCATTTTCATCGTTTCCCAAGATTGTGCAACATGTTCATGTTCAAGTTGCTTGAAATTCATGATCTGGGTTCTAAGGGAAATAATTTTTGCGAACTTAGTAATGAAAGCATCTTTGCACTTATTCTAAGAATTGATACTATTGCGAGGCAAAGAAGAAAACCAAATTTTTGCATGATCTTGCAAAGAAAACGGAAATAATTTCAACTTCACAACATCATTGTCCACATCTTTTTTCTTTCGCATACCGCACAATTCCACGAATGTGTGAAGATGGGACGCGGCATCCTCATTAGGAGTACCGGAAAATTGATCTTTCATAACAAGATTCAGCAAACCGGTATTAATATCACAAGACTCCGCACTAGTGGCGGGAGGAGCAATCGAAGTGCCAATAAAATCATTGTTGTTGGTATTTGAGAAATCACACAACTTGCTGTTCTCTTGAGTCGTTGTGACTATGCAACAAGATTGCACTCAAAAATAGATCCGGCAAGAAAATGGCAAACTAAAAAGAGGGCGGATAAAACGGCAAATTTTTGTGAAGTGGGGGAGAGGAAAACGAGAGGCAAATGGCAAATAATGTAAATTGTGGGGAGATGAGATTTGTGATTAGGAATCTGGTAGATGTTGAAGATGTCTCCCCGGCAACGGTGCCAGAAATTGGCACGTTGTAAGTGCATCTAGTGCCCCTGAGTGATTTTGGTGTATTGAAGACTTATAGGTTAAGGGACTAATGTGTTTATGAGTGTACACAAGTCTATAAGTCTATGATGAGTTTGATATTTACAGAGAAAGTCGACCCCTAAAAATGAAGTTCTTCGACTGAAGACTTTTGATTTCTGAAGACTTTCTGAAGACTTTGAAAGTGAACAAATTGGTGTGACCTTGAAGACTCGGTATTCATTTGAGGAACATGAAGCGTGAAGAATTTTGTTTTCGTAGTTTCATTTTATCTTCCTTGAGTCATAGGAAACACCGTACTGTTAAAGGGGGTCGAGGAAATACTAAGGAAAAATTTCCATGTGATGCTCAACTCAAAATCGTACACCTACCAATCCCTTCGAGTGAAGCCATTGGAAATCACATACAGTTCAGTCATATTCTTCAGTGACAGAGACGAAGCTCTTCTGGTCTCTGAGGAATTTGTTCTAACTGAGGAGTTAGGAATTCGCCAGTGCGGATTGCCTACACACCAGCTGTCCCAAAATATCTACTCACCTAACGGTCATATCATTGAAGGGCATTTATGTCTTATCATGCCGGGCTGCTCCCTAGGCTATAAATAGCCGCCCCCTACAACCACTAGCTGGTTGGCTGCTCCGAGAGAAACTGACACTTGTCATTTGAGAGCATCCCATCCTCCGAGGACTTTGAGCGAAAATCATCAAGTGAGGAAAACCCAAACCCAAACACCTACAAACCCCAAGTGATTGAGCATCACTGAAGAGATTGATCCTGCGTGGATCCGACGCTTGTTACCTTTGAAGATTGTGCTTCTTCCAGACGGTTAGGCGTCATGGTCTAGAGCATCCAAGAGGAAATTGTGGATCGCCGAGTTTGTGAAGGTTCAGAAGTCACCTGAAGACTTACCACGAGTGATTGGGTGAGGTATGTGTGACCTTAGCTCAAGGGGAATACGGTGAGGACTAAGTGTCCTGGACTGCGTGTTCAGGACTGGGTGTCCGAGACTGTGTGTCCTCAGGTTTAAATACCTAGCTGCCCTAACCAGATGTACAACTGAGACAACAGTTGGAACTGGTCTACCAAATCATTGTCTTCACTAAGCCAACCGGTTCTATTTCCTCAACTCTTTCATTTCCTCATAACTGTGTTGTGCACTTTTTCATATCTGTGTTTGAAGACTTTGACTGAAGACTTTCTCAATTTCCTCAGTTCAATTTCTTAAGTCTGTTTGTCTTCATCCTGTGTTATCCCGTGTTTACGCTTTCTGTACTCTGTCCTTGTCTTCATTTCATCATGATGACCATGCTTGTGTTCTGCTATGTATACTTTTGAGTACTTATTCCGCTGCAAGTAGTTCTTCGCTAAGGAATTTCCTCACCCACAAATTCCTCAGTGAAGAATTCATAAAAATCGCCTATTCACCCCCTCTAGTCGATATAACGCACTTTCAATTGGTATCAGAGCAAGGTAATCCCTTGTTCTGTGTGATTTTGGTTTAACCGCCTGTAGTTTTAGTTATGTCGACCGCAGGTATGAAGAAAGTGACATGCCCCATATTTGACGGTCACGAGTATCCCAAGTGGAAGGCCATGATGAAGAAGCGCCTCATGGCGATGAACATCGAACTGTGGACCGTCACTGAGATTGGTCTTACCGATCTGTGCAAGACGGCGGAAGCTGATGACATTCGCAAGTACACTCTTCTCAACCTCACGGCGAAGGACGTCATCTGCTCCTGTTTGTCTCAAAATTAGTTCAGGAACATCATGCATCTCAATCATGCGAAGCTTATCTGGGACCGTCTCTCTGAGGTCTATGAAGGTCATCGAACCCGTCATGATCCTTGGTTTGAGGACTTCAAGGAATCTCTCAAAGTGATGACATTCGAACCAGAATCATCATGCCTTATGGCAAAAAGTGCCGAGGTAACTAAATGCTACCTATCCGAGTCAAGTGATGATGAATCTGGTGATGAATTTGGACCCAGCTATGTCAAACTTGCTTCCCTTGCCACTAAACAACAAAGAGCTTTGGAAAAAGTTCAATACATGCTAAATAAGAGCGATGATATGTTGGGTGAAGAAATGGATCAGTCAAAAGCTTTGGCTGAAAGTCTTCAGAGACTTCATACTAAGTATGACACCCTTCAAGATCAACATAACACTCTCTTATCTGATCATGAGAAGCTTTCTTATGAATTTCTTCAAAGAAAGCAAGATCTTGAGAAGCTAAGAGTGAGTTATGAAGATCTTCAGAAGGAGCGCGATTCATTACTTGCTCAACAAATCAGCGCTGCTCAGGATGAATTTGTTCCTCCATGTTTGAAATGCATTGAACATGAATCTGCTAATTCTTCACCTGAATGTTCAAATGCTTCTAATGCTACAAATTCTTCAACTGTCTCTGTTATCACTAATTCCTCATCTGAGGACATTGCTAGTATCACTGACGATGCAGGGCTGAAGGAATTGTACATGACAGGCATGTACAAAAGCCTCAAAGGGCATCAGACTCTTTGTGATGTGCTTAAAAAGTAGATCCTCAATAGGAACCCTAGGAAAGAGGGTATTGCCTTTGAGAGGAAACTCAATGCTGATGGTACATATTGGAAGCCTGAGCAGTACCCCAAAACCTCATGGGTTGCTTCAAAGGGACCTCCAGTTGATCCATCTAATCTATCAGGCTTTACATGTGAATCTCTTCATTCTTCTAATGAGTCATTTGACTCCAACTATAAACTATTCAAAAACAGAATGGTGAAGTATTTGCTAGATATGTTGGCACTAACTGCAGGAACGGTTCCCCTATGAAGAAAATCTGGGTTCCCAAAAGGTGCCTTGAAAGTCTTCAGGTGAATGTCCTCATGAAACCACCTGTGAAGAATAGGAACCCCAGATCAAATTCTTCATATGGACCAAATTCTTCATATGGATCCAAGTCCTCATACGGACCAAATTCCTCATGTGGGTCAAATTCCTCAAAAGGATCAAAGTCCTCATATGAATATCATTGTGCTAACAACTCTGTTTCGCAGGGAAGAGCTAAGGGCTATGAATATGAGCATTATTCTTCTAATCATTATGTTCATAAGTCATCGAAGAATTTCTCTGCTTATTCATATGCTTACCCTAACTTCTCTTATGTGAAACGAAATGGATTGGCTTCTATGCCGCCTTTTTCATATGGAGCTCACAGAGTGATGAATTCTTTGCCACCCTTTCAGATGTGGGTGGTGAAGAAAAAGAACTAATCTCTTATGCAGGGTCAGGTCTCCAGACGTACTTAAACGTCTGAAGAATTTGCTGGTGACCTGAAAAGTGCCTGAAAGGACGCAGGCTAATCATGAAGAAATGAACTTTCATTTCTCACGTCCTCATACTGTTTGAACTGTTGCATTTCTTGATGAAATTGGTCTGATGAATTGTGATGTCATATTCTTCACTGATGAAGTATATGAAGTTCGTAAGCTGCACTAATTCATCTGCAGGATGATCAACCCAAAGCCATTGAGTGGGTCCTCGATAGTGGATGTACAAATCACATGACCGGTGACAAGAATCTATTGATGGATGCTCCCTTATCACCATCGCATCTGAAGCATATCATCTTCGCTGAGAAAGGCAAAAGTCAGGTATTGGGTCTAGGTAAGGTTGCGATCACAAAGGATCGACACATGGACAAAGTCATGCTTGTCGAGTCCTTAGAATACAACCTCATGTCTGTCTCAATGCTTTGTGAGCTTGATATGGTTGTTGTCTTTGGCAAGTATCGTTGTGTTGTGGTTATGGAAGCTGACAATTCCAAAGTCTTCGAAGGCTTTAGGAGAGGAGACTTGTATATTGCAGGACCACAACCAGCCGTGTGCCTACTTGCAAAAGCTTCAGAAGGCTGGCTATGGCATCGACGACTTGGTCATGCAGGCATGAGGAATTTGCACACGCTTGCGAAGAAGAAGCATGTCATTGGCATTGAAAATGTCAAATTCCTCAAGGATCACTTGTGCGGAGCCTGTGAAGCTGGAAAGATGACCAAGGCTAAGCATCCAGCGAAGACTATCATGACCACTACTCGACCATTCGAATTGCTTCACATGGACCTCTTTGGTCCTAATCATTACTCAGCTGTCACAAATGATGCATCTCTCTATGGCTTTGTTATTGTTGATGATTACTCTCGATACACATGGGTACACATTGTTACTTACAAACATGAAGTGCAGGAAGTCTTCAAACGATTTTCCTCGAGGGCTTCAACCAACTTTGGTGTGAAGAGCAAGCACATCAGAAGTGACAATGGAACTGAGTTCAAGAATTCTGGTCTTGATGACTATCTTGATGAACTTGGTATTACTCATGAGTTATCTGCTCCTTACACTCCTCAGCAGAATGGCGTCGTGGAGCGCAAGAATAGAACTCTTGTTGAGATGGCTCGCACTATGCTTGATGAGTACAAGACGCCTCGTCACTTCTGGATTGAGGCAATTTATACTGCGTGCCATATCATCAACAGGGTATATCTTCACAAATTCTTCAAGAAGACTGCCTATGAACTCCTCACTGACAAGAAACCCAATGTGAGTTATTTCAAAGTCTTCGGTGCTAAATGTTGGATTAGAGATCCTCATCACAATGCTAAATTTGCACCGAAAGCACATGAAGGTTTTATGCTTGGTCACGAAAAGGACACGCACACCTACAGAGTCTTCAACAACGTTCTTCACAAGGTTGTTGAAACTGTAGATGTGCGGTTCGATGAAACTAATGGCTCGCAAAGAGAGCACCTACCCTCTGTGATAGATGAACCAGCACCTGAGGAAACTATCAAGTTCAAGGCTACTGAGGATGTCATTCCTACCAAAGAATCTGCTGAAGAATTCATTCCAGAACGTGAAGAACGTCGAGCTAATGCACCTGAAGAAAATGCTGATCAAATTCCTCGACGACAACCTACTCATCCTCGCATTGCAAAAGAAGTGCAAGTTGAAAAGATCATCGATGACATTAAAGCACAAGGTCCTCTCACACGCTCAAAAGCTTCACATTTATCTAACTTTTGTGGGCACTATGGTTTTGTCTCTATCACAGAGCCCACTAAGGTAGATGAAGCATTTCTGGAGCCTGAGTGGATTCAGGCCATGCAAGAAGAATTACATCAATTCGAGCTCAACAACGTCTGGGAACTGGTTACACGTCCAGATCCTCGCAAGCACAATATCATTGGCACAAAGTGGATCTACCGCAACAAGCAAGATGAAAATGGCCTTGTGGTGAGGAATAAGGCACGGCTTGTAGCTCAAGGCTACACACAGGTTGAAGGAATTGATTTCGATGAAACTTTTGCACCTGTTGCTAGACTTGAAGCCATTCGCATATTACTTGCTTATGCTAACCATCATGATATCACTTTACATCAAATGGATGTGAAAAGTGCATTCCTCAATGGTAAGCTTGAGGAAGAAGTATATGTTGCTCAACCCCCAGGTTTTGAAGATCCAAAGCATCCTGACAAAGTCTTCAGACTCAATAAGGCCCTCTATGGCCTCAAGCAGGCCCCTCGGGCGTGGTATGATACTTTGAAGGAATTCCTCATGAAGAAAGGCTTCAAACCCGGTTCACTCGACCCTACTCTTTTCACTAAATCTTATGATGGTGAATTGTTTGTGTGCCAAATATATGTTGATGATATTATCTTTGGCTGTACTGACCAACGATATAGTGATGAATTTGCCTATATGATGAGTGAAGAATATCAAATGTCTATGATGGGAGAGTTGAAATTCTTCTTAGGTCTTCAAATTCGTCAACAGCGCAATGGCATATTCATATCTCAAGAGAAATACCTCAAGGATGTACTGAGGAAATTCGGCATGCAAGATTGCAAAGGCGTCAAAATTTCGATGCCCACAAATGGCCATCTGTGCACTGATGAAAATGGTATTGACTTCGATCAAAAGGTATACCGCTCCATGATTGGTTCTTTATTGTACTTATGTGCATCTAGGCCAGATATTATGCTTAGTGTTTGCATGTGTGCCCGATTTCAAGCTACACCGAAGGAATCACACCATAAGGCTGTGAAACATATTCTTCGATATCTAGCTCACACACCAACACTTGGATTATGGTACCCCAAGGGCTCGGCTTTTGATCTCATTGGATATTCTGACTCTGACTATGCTGGTGATCGTGTGGATCGCAAGTCAACATCTGGTACATGTCATTTCCTCGGACGATCTTTGGTCTGTTGGTCCTCAAAGAAACAGAACTGCGTATCACTGTCTACTGCTGAAGCTGAGTACATTGGTGCTGGTTCTTGCTGTGCTCAATTGCTGTGGGTGAAGCAAACTCTCAAGGACTATGGCGTCAACGTGAAGAATGTGCCTCTCTTCTGTGACAATGAGAGTGCGATCAAGATTGCTCACAACCCAGTTCAGCACTCGAAGACAAAGCACATTCAGATTCGTCATCATTTTCTTCGCGATCATGTGTTGAAGGGCGATATTTCTATTGAGCATGTGAAGACTGAAGAACAGCTAGCCGATATCTTCACAAAGCCCTTGGATGAGAAGAGATTTAGCAAGTTGCGGTGTGAGCTAAATATCCTAGAATCTTCGAATGTTCTTTGAAAAGGACACTCATCCTAACACTTATGCAAAATTGATGACTCAGATGTGCAACACATGAAGAAACTTTTTCTTCAATCAATGAAGAATAACACTCTAAGTGTGAAGAAAGTTAATGAAGAATTTGATTCGCAGAACCCTACGACAATTGTACGCGGTGTCTGAAATCATCATTCTTATACGGTGGGTCACGCCACCACAAAAGTTGAAAATCTTCAATTTGAGTTTTTCCTCAGTTTTTGAAATTCCTCAGTTGTTCATATTCTTCAACTTTGCATTGTCTTCACCTTATCCGTCG
>NC_057811.1:297965454-298104924 GCF_018294505.1 Triticum aestivum
ATATATGAGTTTATGTCCTCTACAACATTCACTTATGGCTAATTCTTCAAGTTGGTTTTTCTGCTAAGTGAATGTGATCGGACCCTTCCCCCTCTATGCTATACTCAACCCAATCTATTCACAAGTTCTTCATGTGCGTTCTATTTGAAACTCATTCAAAATCTTCACTGTGTCCTTGTCAGCTGAAGAATTTGCGAACGGAACTTTTAACTTATCTTATCCAAATTTTCAGCTTTGCCGCTCAAATCGTTCCGCATCCCACGAAATACTTATCTATTCACCCACGATCTAACACGATCTCCACTTCTCAGTACGTGGGTGACACATGTCAAGCGAATGAGAAGGGTCGGGGGCACGTTCGTCCAATTTCTTCGGGCGAACAGTTTTTCACCGTGGCTATAAATACCCCCTCTTCCCTTCCTCACTTCCTTTACTCCACTCGACCTCTCTCCCGCTCGAGCTTCTCAAACCCTAGCGCCGCTACTTCATCGTCGCCGGTGAGGAAGAGCTTCACTGCCTTGACCTTGTTGCCGCCGTACTCACGCCGGCCGCGGAAATCTTCTCTCCGCCGCCGCCATAGCTGTCTTCCTCCGCCGAGTTAGGGCGTGGAAGATCTGCACAGACGAACTTCACTTCTCCACCTCACAGTTCGTCGTGTTCTTCGTCCAGGGTAATTAAAAGTTACTTTTACTGCCCTCTTTGATTCAAATGATTTCTACAAAATCTTCAAAGGTGTTTATTCTTCAAATTTTTCACACACTAAGCACCTCACATGTCATCTGTTCTTGATTCGTTTCTCTAAGCATCATTTTTCTTCAAGATTCCTCAATTGTGTGGATCTTCGATCTATACAACTCTGGAACCTAAGACAAAGAACGCTTAGTGAAATTCTTCAAGACTCATCTGGTCAAATTCCTCAAACTTGTTCTTTTTGAAAAACCTTCTAAGAACGCATATGACCTCTCCAAATTCCTCGCAACTATACTCTGTTCACAGGTACTCATGTCCGCTGCTGAATCACGAGGTTCTCATCAACTTAACTCATTTGCGGCGTTCCTCGAAGAAAAGTTGCATACTTCTTCAGAGAGTTCAATTGTTCAAATTCCTCAACTGAATAAAATGGCTGATGGAAAGTAGCCACAGAAAGGAGGAAAGAGGCCTGAAATCAATACTGCCTTTGAAATCCCTGAGGACATTTATGTTGGGTACTGCACACCCCCTGAGGAAGATAAGAATCGGCGCAAGGTGCGCATTCAGAGGATAGAGAGGAGATGGGCAAAAGAGTGGAGGGAGTACAGGTATGTGACTCCAAAATACATGAAGAAATTTGTTGTTACTCCTCCATGCTCAAGACCACCATTGGCACCTGGCCAAGAAGCAGATCCCACTAGCATCAAGCGCGGTGAGGATTTTCCTGAAGAATGGGCCAAGCGCCAGGCCAAGTTGGCCAAACAGGCAAAAGATGCAGTGAAGAAATTCAACGAAGACTCTATTGCTGCTGCGGCTGAGGCCTCTGTAAGGCCGAAGAAATCCATGGCAAAGAAGCCTGCGCACAAGCCAAGTGCCTCTTCTTCAATGCCCTCACGACCAATTTCCTCAGCTAAGCCCCCACGGCCAATTCTTCACGCCGCTCCTGCTACTCTAAAGTCCTCAGCTGCTCCGACAAAATCCTCAGCACCTGTGCATCTCGCCACGTGCCAAAGGACTACAGGCATCTCTATTGCCTCAGGAGTTTCAGCTAGTTCCTCAGCTGCACCAAATTCTTCAACAGGACCCTCTCTGCTGAACATAAAGACCACTGCTGGACGAGGCTCTCGCCCAAGTCCTCACAAGAAGCAGGTCGCCTTCCAAGTGGCGTCTGAAGAAGACGAAGCTGATGATGAAGAACTTGCTAAAATCATCAGAGATAGGCAAGTCAGGGCCGCTAGAGCCAAGGGCACAAATGTGCCTCTGCTTTTGGATCCGAAGTTGATCCTCGACTACATTGATCTCTGACACAAGGACCCAAACACTCCTATGCCTGACTTCAAGCTGACTCCTGGTCAAAGTCATATGCTGACTGCCTTCATCCAAGAAGAAAAATGGAAATTTGAGAAGGCCAGGCAGCTCAAGAAAGCGCTGTACAGGAAGGAGAAATTCCTGAAGAACAACGTTGTCTCTATGACAACTGATGAACTTGTGAAGATCCAGTCTGAAATCAAAGTCCTCAGCGATGATTTCAATGCTTACTATGCTGATTGGAAAGGAGCCAAGGTCAGGTTTGTTAAACTGACTAAGATGTTCACCTCCAATGTTGCAGCCCCATCGCAAAAAGAAATTCCTCAGGCTGAAGCATATGCTCAGCCAGCTGAAGAACATGCTAGCACCGCTGATGACAATCAGGCTGCTGAAGAAAATGTGAGTTCCAGGGCTGATGACTGCATTCCAGCCGCTGATGAAGTTGTCAGGGCACCCACTAGTGGTGCGCCTGAAGAAAATGAAGAGGTCAGGGCAACTGCATCAGTTGTGCCTGAAGAAAATCAACCACATTCCTCTGCTCCTCCTACGCCTACTCCAACTCCAATCCTTCCATCTCCATCAGATGTGAAGAAGACCAAGGCTGCAGAGCGTGCATCAGTGAAGAAAAGGAAAGCATCAGACCCTTCAGATTCTTCAGCACCGAAGAAGATGAAGAAATTGACAAGCTCATTTGCTAATCCAATTGATGCTGTTCCAGTTTCCTCCATGCCATCAAAGGAAATCGTCCCTTTTGATGAAGAATATGTGATCCCTAGCGGATCTGATGAAGAAAATCCTTCTGGTGCTTCGTCAGAGCAGATGGATGAAGAAATTGAAGTGGACAAAATCCCTTCAACCCCCACAGTTTCCTCGCCTATGCCTCAGTTTACTGCTGAAGAGGATGGTGTTGAAGAAATGGAAGATGAAGATGTGGACATTGGCTATACCACACCAGTGATGAATGATGACTTTTGGGAAAGTCAGCACCCCAATTCTCCACTCTTCACTCCATTGCAACAAATTCCTCAGTCCCCAGCAACTAATTCAAATGGGATCTGATGAAGCTCATGAAGACATTCCAGCCGCTAGTGCTGAAGAAAATGAAAATGAAGAATTGAAGAACCAGACTGCCACTGAAGAGGAACCGGAAATTCCTCAGCCTGAAGAACATGAGATTGCGATTCCTGAGGTTGTCATGCAACTGACTGACACTCCTCTGCCCAAGCCAAAGGATCCATTCTCAAGGAAGCAAAAATTCAAGGCTAATGATTTCTTCGGCGAGCACGTATTCTTCACTGATTACAACCCCTATGACTCTGCTCGCATTAGGCAGAGGCGTTTCTGGACTACCAGCCAGGCAAATTTTTATTCCTCAATGCTGTTCAACAAAGACAAAGTCTTCGATCATGAGCACATTCCTCACGTGGATATGGAATCTCTGCCGTGCTTCGGGCCAGTCCTCAGTGTTCTTTACGACGCTGGACTGCTAAATTTCTGCACTGATATATGTGATTGGAATGAAGAGCTCATTCTTCAATTTTACGCAACTCTGCACATCACCGGAGACTCTGAAGATGTAAATTCATGGGTGCTGGACTGGATGACTGAAAATACTCACTACAAAGCACCAGCTACTGAATTGCTTCATGCTTTGCCTCTCAGTCCTCCCCTTGAAGCTGCTTGTTGTGTCTACAATGAACCTGAGCAGACAGATCACTATATGCAAGTGCTGATGAAGCCATTGAAGCCAGGTCAGGCCCCAAGAACAAAATTCCTTGTGAAGGAATTGTTATATGTGCCTCGGACTGTCTATCACATTCTGGCGAAGACATTGAGTCCTATCAAGGGCCACAACTCGAATGAAGAAGAAGTCGTTGGCATCATGAAGAATCTGCTTTTCAACATCATTCATGGTGTTCCCGTCAACTTCCATGATTTCTTCATGAGGACTCTGGCCAATGTCGCAATGTCACCGTTTGAGTTGAAGCCTTATGCTTCGTGGATTATGAGATTCATCAGAACAATGTCTTCACTCAACTACAAAGCTGATACACTGAACCATTGCAGCTAATTGCCCCCGATTGAAGTCCTCAAACAGACATTTTCCTCAGCTGATGAAAAGGGCAAGGCTACTGCTGTAATTGATGAAGGCATTCGTCCATTGGATGGTCAATTTCGCAAGGTTGCATCCTACTCCACCAATGATGACTCTGCCACCCATGACTCTGCCGCCAACGCACCCAAGCAAAATCCTCAAGGCACATCACCCAGGGTGATGACTGACCATGAGCTTCTCCTCAGTCTTCATCAGAAGGTTGATCGCAATCACAAATGGGTCAAGCGTTAGTTTGGTTCAATTCTTCACAACATGACTGCTACCCCACAATGCAGTGAAGAAAAACCATTACTACCTTCATGAAACCCTCAACCGCACCTGGGCTATTCTGTCGCACATATATGGTGAAGAAGATCTGAAGAAAATGGGTCTCAAGGAAGATTTTGACTAGGCTGCACCTCCTCCGAAGAAGTACAAGAAGGTCAAGGTTCCTTCCTTGGTGGCCAGCTCCTATTCTTCATCACGTGACACTGATGAACATGAAGACTTGGACGACACTGCGGCAGGCCCTACTCCAACAAACGACCCCAACAACGCTGACGCTCCTTCATCAACTTGATATTCTTCAGGGGCGTTAGTCCTCATTTTCGAACCTTTTGGTCATTCGATGACAAAGGGGGAGAAATTTGAGTTAGTCTTCAAGCGGGTCTATCTTATATGGGCGTTTTTTTCAAAGTTACAACTCTCGTTCTTCTGATGACTTTGTTGGATCGAGTTGTAAACTTAAAACTCTATGGTGGCCTGATACTTTTGTTGTTTCTTCTGCATGCTTATTCCTCGTTAATGTTATTGCACGCACGCTAAATTACATCAGTCACCATATTTCATCATGCATTTCAAATTCTTCATATTATATGTCAAATGTGTGTATGAATTACAAGATATAGGGGGAGATCTCCATGATTCAACTCTTCAAGTGTGCATTGCTTCAAAAGCAAATTCCTCACGATGCACATCTTCAGGGGGAGTTCTTCTATATCTTGCAATCAAATTCCTCAATATCAGTATTTACACTTCATATGTTTATCCCCGTTGAAAACTTAACCTATATTGTCATCAATCACCAAAAAGGGGGAGACTGTAAGTGCATCTAGTGCCCCTTAGTGATTTTGGTGTATTGAAGACTTATAGGTTAAGGGACTAATGTGTTTATGAGTGTACACAGGTCTATAAGTCTATGAGGAGTTTGATATTTACAGAGAAAGTCGACCCCTAAAAATGAAGTTCTTCGACTGAAGACTTTGGATTTCTGAAGAATTTCTGAAGACTTTGAAAGTGAAGAAATTGGTGTGACCTTAAAGACTTGGTATTCATTTGAGGAACATGAAGCGTGAAGACTTTTGTTTTCGTAGTTTCATTTTCTCTTCCTTGAGTCATAGGAAACACCGTACTATTAAAGGGGGTCGAGGAAATACTAAGGAAAAATTTCCATGTGATGCTCAACTCAAAATCCTACACCTACCAATCCCTTCGAGTGAAGCCATTGGAAATCTCATACAGTTCAGTCATATTCTTCAGTGACAGAGACAAAGCTCTTCTGGTCTCTGAGGAATTTGTTCTGACTGAGGAGTTAGGAATTCGCCAGTGCGGATTGCCTACACAGTGAGGAACATGATAGCCCTGAGGAATTTGATACTCAAATTTCCGACCGTTGCTGTGCGATGCGCTAGCTGTCCCAAAATATCTACTCACCTAACGGTCATATCATTGAAGGGCATTTATGTCTTATCATGCCGGGCTGCTCCCTAGGCTATAAATAGCCGCCCCCTACAACCACTAGCTGGTTGGCTGCTCCGAGAGAAACTGACACTTGTCATTTGAGAGCATCCCATCCTCCGAGGACTTTGAGCGAAAATCATCAAGTGAGGAAAACCCAAACCCAAACACCTACAAACCCCAAGTGATTGAGCATCACTGAAGAGATTGATCCTGCGTGGATCTGATGCTTGTACCTTTGAAGACTGTGCTTCTTCCAGACGGTTAGGCGTCATGGTCTAGAGCATCCAAGAGGAAATTGTGGATCGCCGAGTTTGTGAAGGTTCGGAAGTCACCTGAAGACTTACCACGAGTGATTGGGTGAGGTATGTGTGACCTTAGCTCAAGGGGAATACGGTGAGGACTAAGTGTCCTAGACTGCGTGTTCAGGACTGGGTGTCCGGGACTGTGTGTCCTCAGGTTTAAATACCTAGCCGCCCTAACCAGACGTACAACTGAGACAGCAGTTGGAACTAGTCTACCAAATCATTGTCTTCACCAAGCCAATTGTTTCTATTTCCTCAACTCTTTCATTTCCTCATAACTGTGTTGTGCACTTGTTCATATATGTGTTTGAAGACTTTGACTGAAGACTTTCTCAATTTCCTCAGTTCAATTTCTTAAGTCTGTTTGTCTTCATCCTGTGTTATCCTGTGTTTACGCTTTCTGTACTCTGTGCTTGTCTTCATTTCATCATGATGACCATGCTTGTGTTCTTCTATGCATACTTTTGAGTACTTATTCCGCTGCAAGTAGTTCTTCGCTAAGGAATCTCCTCACCCACAAATTCCTCAGTGAAGAATTCATAAAAATCGCCTATTCACGCCCCTCTAGTCGATATAACGCACTTTCACACGTGGCTGGGAGACTATCTTGACTTGATCCTCCTCGGCAACGGCGCCCAAAATTCCTTTTGATGTCTGCTAGACTACGTTGGTATTTCCCCAAAGAGGAAGGGATGATGCAGCACAGCGACGGTAGGTATTTCCCTCAGTGATGAGACCAAGGTTATCGAACCAGTAGGAGAACCAAGCAACACTACGTAAACAACACCTACACACAAATAACAAATACTCGCAACCCGACGTATTGAAGGGGTTGTCAATCCCTTTCCGGTAACGGCGCCAAAAATTGACAAACAGACGTGATAAAATATGATAGATGGGATAAATAGATCTCGGATAAAATAAATTGCAGCAAGGTACTTTTGTATTTTTGGTTTAATATATCTGAAAATAAAAGCAAAGGAAAATAGATCGCAAAGGCAAATATATTAAGGAAGAGACCCGGGGGCCGTAGGTTTCACTAGTGGCTTCTCTCGAGAAAAATAGCAAACGGTGGGTGAACAAATTACTGTTGGGCAATTGATAGAACTTCAAATAATCATGATGATATCCAGGCAATGATCATTATATAGGCATCACGTCCAAGATTAGTAGACTGACTCCTGCCCGCATCTACTACTATTACTCCACACATCGACCGCTATCCAACATGCATCTAGTATATTAAGTTCATGGACAAACAGAGTAATGCAATGAGAACAACGACATGATTTAGACAAGATCTATTTATGTAGAAATAGACCCCATCTTGTTATCCTTAATGGCAACGACACATACATGTCGGTTCCCCTTCTGTCACTGGGATCAAGCACCGTAAGATCGAACCTATCACAAAGCATCATAAATAGATCAAGTTGGCCAAACAAAACCCAAATATCAGAGAAGAAATACGAGGCTATAAGCAATCATGCATATAAGAGATCAAAGAAGATTCAAATAACTTTCATGGATAAAAAGAGATAGATCTGATCATAAACTCAAAGTTCATCGGATCCCAACAAACACCCCACAAAAGAATTACATCATATGGATCTCCAAGAGACCATTGTATTGAGAATCAAACGAGAGAGAGGAAGCCATTTAGCTACTAATTACGGACCCGAAGGTCTACAAAGAACTACTCACGCATCATCGGAGAGGCACCAATGAACATGATGAACCCCTCTGCGATGGTATCTAGATTGGATCTGGTGTTTCTGGAACTTGCGGCGGCTGGAATTGATTTTCGTCAACTCCCCTAGGGTTTCTGGAATATTGGGGTATTTATAGAGCAAAGAGGCGGTCCGGGGGGCACCCGAGGTGGGCCCTGGTGGGTTTTTCTCCCCTCGGAGCACCCCCCAGGCGCTTCTCTGGCCCATTGGGTGTCTTCTGGTCCAAAAAAATTCACAAAAAGTTTCTCTGCGTTTGGACTCCGTTTTATGTTGATTTCCCGCGGTGTGAAAAATATGCAAAAAACGGCAATTCGCACTTGGCACTATGTCAAGAGGTTAGTACCAAAAAATGATATAAAATGACTATAAAATGATTATAAAACATCCAAGAATGATAATAAAACAACATGGAACAATCAAAAATTATAGATACGTCGGAGACGTATCACTTGTACCCTTTGCTAGCACCTTTATGATCGACAGAACCTACGAGGATTGGTGGATGAGGACGATCCAGTTGGCCTTCATGCCCGCCTAGTAGTGGCCGTGCATGAAGGACGGGTGGACGGGTAGTGGTAGCATGTCGAGGGGCACCAGAGCAACCTCCGCAGAATCATCAAGTCGGTGTCTGGGCCACCTATGAGGATCGAGCATCAGCAAGCAGGGTGTCTTGAAAAGAGCCGGCCGGTTACAGACGAGTAGACGGTACAAACACACCGAGCATGCGGCCAGACGGACGGTGCTGAGCAGGTCCATACGATTACAGATCTGCTCCAAGACAACATCGGGGAGGGAATTCCAAGCGCGACTCTGCGTGTCAGTCGGTTTTGCCATAGGGTTTTTTAGGGCGCTGAGTGACTGGGGTTTTCGGTGCCTGCGAGCCAACGGGAAAGTGGATTTGGGCGGGCGAGCGAAGAAGATGGCGTTTGTGGCCGAGCAGTGAGCGGGGGGATATGATACGCGCGAGCTACCAAGGAAGATGGCGCGGGCGGGCGAGCAGTGAGCGGGGGGAAATGGTGTGCGGCCGACGATGGGGAAGGGAGGAGGAAGAAGAGTGAAAGACAGGGAAGAAAGTGCATTAAATCTCAATTCTACTAGTACTACTACCAGGATATTTCGTCCTTCGGAGTGTAAATAGTTACGCCGATGACATGTGGGTCTACCTCAAGAGGGCCCATATGTCAGTTAATGGAGGAGAGAGGTGCGTAGTCATATTTGCGGAAGCGTGCTCCACTGGCAAACATGATGGCAGTACTGGGTAAGGCTGATTTAGTAACACCAACACGCTGGTTCAGCTTATTAATTAAGTGTCCCATCTGCTGCAGTGTGTATTGTCACTTCACTGTGAAGACTAGTTGAATAGTTCTCTTTGACCGAGATGGGTAATAATGGATCGCGAAGACTTCCTATCTACAGTATCCCTATGCATGTACGCTCAGGCCCCTCCCAATGCTCCGCCTTGTACAGGTGCTAAGGCTGCCATGTAGGCAAAAAGTCTGATGTAGCAAGGTAATTAAGAGGAGAGAGATATGTGTGGTGACCCCAGTACTAAGCGCGAGAACCTAGACAAAAGACTTAAATGGAAGAATCCCACCAATGCATGAAGAACTTTAGTTACAAAATCATTAAATAAAGGATGCTTAGCACCAACAAGTTAAGCACCTATGCATTGGGAGCTTTAGTTGCTAAAGTTTTTAATGTGCTTAGCACCCCATGTAAGCACCGATGCATTGGAAGTAGCCTCATCCTGTCCAACAAGATGAAACATTGGCCAAGGCACCCGACGCCAATAATGTAGCAGTACTGGTACTACCTCCTTTCCGGTTTATAGGGCTCAATTCAAAAATCTCATCAACCAAGGTAGATGATGAGTGGTGGAATAATTTTTGTAGTTTGCAAAAACACTCAATTAATGCACTCATTTTCCTAAAAGAAATATGTTTACCAATGCATTAGTTTTGTGTCAAACTTTGACCATCTACTCCCTCCATCCAGGTGAATAAGTCATCTTTGGTTGTGCACCGTGACCAAGGAGGGAAAAACAAGAGAAATTAATGTTTATTTGCTAAACCCTCCGTTCCTAAATATAGTCTTTTTAGACATTCAAATGGAATACAACATACAGATGTATGTAGACATATTTTAGAGTGTAGATTCACTCATTTTGCTCCGTATGTAGTCACTTGTTGAAATCTCTAGAAAGAAAAATACTCCGTATTTGGGAACAGAGGGAGGCTTTTACTCCGTATTTGGGAAGAAAGGGAGTATCACCATATGGAGGGAACGGAGGAAGCTTGAAATATGAACATGTCAATGGGAGGGAGTAAAAGCCTCATGCATGCATGCATGCAACATGCAACACTCACACGTACACATGGACGCACGCAACACTCACGCACCCATGCGACACACAACACACACGCTCACGCTCAAGTGCTCAACCTACTCCCTACGTCCATGAAAGACTGTACATTTAGAGATTTACACATTGACCAGGGCATAATTAACGCCCAAAAGTAGCAGACTTATGTGTGCATGCGACCATTGAGAGAAGAAGATTAAATGAAGGTTGTTGCATGCTGTAATTAAGGATAAACATGTAGCGTATAGCTAGAGCACAAGTTGGTGCATTAGTCAATCAATATCGATTTAGATTAAAGGCTAAATGCATTGGAAGTGTAGATGTACACTCTTTGTTTTTTAGCCGATGTACACTCTTTGTTGGAAGACCATCGGAGTACACGTGCATGCACTCACATACACAGCCAGGGTGGTTCACGCGCAAGGGTTGGACTCCTGTCGCACCTGCGTAAAGTTTTGTTTAACTGATTTCTTTGCTCTGCCAACTGACACGTGGGACCTAGAAACCAGGTGACAATTTAACCAATCAACAAAGTGCCACGTCGACTATGTGGCCGGTCAGTAGGGTGCAATTCAGTGCTCTACGATGAGCTAGTGATCGTATAATCACCACAAAACTATATATAGTGACCGTAAAGAGCATATTGTTACATACATTGACCGCCAGTGTATTTTTCTCGTTTCAAATTAAGCCATATTAACCAGAAAGGACGCAGTATGGACTAGTACTAGTACTGCTTTGATGTGTCCCGTCAACTCGCCGAACGAGGAGAAGCTTGCTTACTACGCCTCACCCTCGCCCACGCGCGCAGTGGCTCGCAAGACGAGGAGAGGGTTTTGACTACAGCGCCTCTCCCTCTCCCTCTCGCTCGCCCTCGCGGTGGACGTGCAACAGTTCAATCGGTGTCAGATTGCCAGAAGCATATTGTACTGTAGTATCATCATTGTTGGACCTTCTGAAGAGGCGAAGAGCCAAGTGCAAGGCTCACACGAGTACGAACTGTTGAACCTCCCGAAGAGGCAAAGAGCCAAGCGCAAGGTTTTATAGGAGTTGTCGTCCTAGTAGGAGTATGCTACAACTATCGCGAACGATGCTACTGTATGATGCTGCCATGTCACCTATATCCAAAGCTGTGCCACCTTTTTTTCTCAAAGAGCGTGTTGGAGCCCGTGCAACAACCACACAAGGTGCACGTACACATAACACATTTATTAGTAATAAATTCTAAAGGACAAATGCCAGTATGCCACACAAGTTCATCTCCAATTCATGTGATAAATTTGTGCACGACTAGTCTACATATATTCACAGCGCTACCGTTCACAATTTACCATACCCCACTTACACGTTATAGATGGGCTACATGTCCTCCTCCAGGTTCCAGTCCCAGGTGTTCTTCATGGATGGCATGATCCATAGCGTTGAGCAATGGGAATCATTGTCGCAGCTTTCTAGTCTCGTTCCACACGATGGAGACTCATCCAAGCTGAAGCGGCATAAATCAGGAATAGCGTGTCACAACATGTCGTTCATCCGGCGGTGTGCACTGAAGACACAACCATGCTTCATGAACGGCAGGCCTTCGGTGTCATGCACGGAAGGTGGCATCCGCTTCACAATGGGGTAGCTGTCCCCAATGAAAAGCAAGTACTCTCCAAGAGTGTTCCTCGGCACCCACATAGCATCACGGGGGTCGAACTCGGCGCCGTTCATATGGTACACGCAACATCTCAGATCTGGACACATGGTGACGTACACAGTCAAGGTCCCTGCATAATAATGTTGTGCTCAAATATGGCGGTCAGTAATACATGTAGTCTTCTGATGGTGTGGGCTCAAATATGGCGGTCAGTAATACATGTACTCTCCAAAATGTGCCGAAGAGGACTCAAGTGAATTCCTTATCAGGAGTTGTACAGGAGGAAGTACCAGTGGTGAAGGATTACCCCGATGTATTTCCAGAAGAGTTGCCAGGCATGCCACCGGATAGAGACATTGAGTTTTTGATCGAGCTTTTGCCAGGCACAGGACCAATATCTAAGAGACCGTACAGGATGCCCGCAAAGGATTTGGAAGAAATTAAGAAGCAGATTAAGGAATTACTGGATAAAGGCTATATTCGCCCAAGTTCGTCACCTTGGGGATCACCCGTACTTCTAGTGGAGAAGAAAGATGGATCGTTGAGGATGGTTGTTGATTATCGAGGATTGAATGAAGTGACCATCAAGAACAAGTACCCACTGCCGATGATCAATGATTTGTTTGACTGCTTACAAGGAGCTAAGGTATTTTCCAAGATCGATCTACGATCAGGATACCATCAGTTGAAGATTCGAGAGCAGGACATACCTAAGACGGCTTTTACCACCAGGTATGGGCTATATGAGTATACTGTTATGTCATTTGGTTTGACTAACGCACCTGCCTATTTCATGAACCTAATGAACAAAGTGTTTATGGAGTTTTTGGATAAGTTCATCCTGGTGTTCATTGATGATATTTTGGTCTACTCAAAGAACGAAGAGGAGCATAAGGAGCATTTGCGTTTGGTACTTGAGAAGCTCAGAGAACATTAGTTATACGCCAAGTTCAGCAAATGTGAGTTTTGGCTGAAGGAAGTTGGATTCCTCGGACATGTTATATCCGGAGAAGGAATAGTAGTAGACCCCGCCAAAGTTGACACAGTAACAAGCTAGGAATCACCCACGTGAGTTGGAGAGATCCGGAGTTTTCTTGGACTTGCAGGATACTACCGGAGGTTCATTGAGAATTTCTCGAAGATTGCTAAGCCCATGACAGAGCTGTTAAAGAAGGACACCAAATTCAATTGGACTAAGGAATGCGAAGCTAGTTTCCAAGAGTTGAAGAAACGTTTGGTTACATCACCAGTGTTGATTCTGCCAGATCAACGCAAGGATTATGAAGTATATTGCGACGCTTCACGTCGAGGACTTGGAGCAGTGCTAATGCAGGAGGGAAGAGTTGTTTCATATGCTTCACGACAACTTAAACCCCATGAGAAGAATTATGCCACCCATGATTTGGAGTTATCAGCCGTAGTGCATGCGTTGAAGACATGGAGACATTTTCTCATCGGAAAATCACTGTGAGGTGTACACGGATCACAAGAGTTTGAAGTACATTTTCACGCAGAAGGAGTTGAATCTCGGGCAAAGGAGATGGTTGGAGCTCATTAAGGATGATGATATGAGATTGCATTATCACCCCGGGAAGGCTAACGTAGTAGCAGATGCATTGAGCCGCAAGAGCCATGTCAACACACTCGTGACCGGAGAGTTACCGAAATTATTAGCCAAGGATCTTCGCGAGCTATGTTTGGAGATAGTTCCAAGAGGCTATTTAGCAACGTTGGAGATCCAGTCTACCTTGATGGAAAAGATCAGGGAAGCTCAAAAGACAGACAAGGAGATTGCAGAAATAAAGAAAAGGATGAGTAAAGGAAAAGCCAAGGGATTTCGTGAGGATGAACACGATACCTTATGGTTTGAGGACCGCGTTTATGTGCCTAATGATCCGGAGATCAGGAAGTTGATCTTGCAATAGGCCCATGATTCGCCGTATTCGATTCACCCAGGAAATACCAAGATGTATTTGGATTTGAAGGATACTTTCTGGTGGACCGGAATGTAGAAGGATATTGCGGAGTATGTAGCAGTTTGTGATGTATGTCAGAGAGTAAAGACAGAGCATCAGAAGCCAGCAGGATTGCTACAGCCATTGCCGATACCCGAATGGAAGTGGGATAAACTAGGCATGGATTTTATCACGGGATTGCCCAGGACTCGTTCAGGCTATGACTCAATATGGGTTGTAGTCGATCTTTTGACGAAAGTAGCTCATTTCATCCCAGTGAAGACCACTTACACCAGTACTAAGTTGGCAAAGATAAACATGACCAGGATCGTATGTCTGCATGGAGTTCTGAGGACCATTGTATCAGATAGAGGAACCCTGTTTACTTCAAAGTTTTGGAATCAGTTACATGAAACCTTGGGTACCAGGCTAGAGTTCAGTACAACCTTTCATCCACAGACAGACGGACAGACCGAGAGAGTCAATCAGATTTTGGAAGATATGCTGAGAGCTTGTGCGCTAGATTATGGATCTAGTTGGGACGACAATTTGCCGTATGCAGAGTTTTCTTACAACAACAGTTACCAATCCAGTTTGAAGATGGCCCCTTTCGAAGCTTTCTACGGAATGAGGTGCAGAACACCCTTGTTGTGGAATGAAGATGGAGACTGCCAGTTGTTTGGACCAGATTTAATTAAAGAGTCTGAACGGAAAGTGAAGTTGATTCGCGATAGGCTCAAGGTAGCCCAGTCCAGGCAGAAGAGTTATGCGGATTCTAAACGCAAGGAGACAGTTCACGGAGACAGAGTTTATCTTCGTGTATCACCACTTCGAGGAGTGAAGCGCTTTGGAGTTAAAGGAAAGTTAGCGCCACGTTTTGTCGGACCATACAAAGTTTTGGAGCGTATGGGAGAAGTTGCTTACAAGATGGAATTGCCCGAAGGATTGTCAGGAGTTCATGATGTATTTCACGTTTCCCAGTTGAAGAAGTGCCACGCAGAGATGGCTGAGATACCACTGAGAGATACAGTGCCACTGGAAGCGATTCAGTTGGAAAGTGATTTGACCTATGAGGAGAAACCAGTTAAGATTCTCGAGTATGCCAGCCGAGTCACCCGCAGCAAGGTTATCAAGTTCTGCAAAGTTCAGTGGAGTCACCACACTGAAGATGAAGCCACCTGGGAGCGAGAGGAAGATCTACGGAAGAACCACTCTCACCTATTTTCTAGCCAACCCGAATCTCGAGGGCGAGATTCATCTTAAGGGGGTAGGTTTGTAACATCCCAAATTTTCAATTTGGAATGTTATATATTAGATCATCATTGCATAGCATATTTTATTGCATTTTGGCAAAATCCTCGAAAATCCTAAGCAACTCAAGGACCCTCGGAGAGAGTTGGGGAATTTTTCCCGGTTTTCATATTTGATTTTTATCAAATAATAAAACGAGGATTTTTGGTTTTAATTATTTTTCTCTCCAAAAAATATTTCATATTAAAATAAATGAGAGGAGAAAATATGACTTCTCCAAAATAATTGAAATATTGGAGGAAAAATATTAAAATCAAATATTTGATTTTATGCGGATTTTATTTGCAATTTTAATTGCATTTGAAAAATTGCACGTTTTCAAAACTGCATTTTTGGGCCAAGAAAATTTTCATCTCGTTCTAATTATTTTAATTAGACGGTGAAAATTTATTTTGGCATTTTTAGATTTTTATTTATTTTTCTATGATTTTTTTTGACAAAATATTAAAAAAAAACCGCCTGAGTGCGCCGACTGGGCCGAAGCCCAGCCGCGCGGCCCAGCAGCCCACCCGAGTCGTCCCCGACCTGGAGACGGACTCCCGCCGCCGCCCGTGTCCCTCCAGGACACGTCGCCGCCGCCGCCTTGCCCCCTCCCCCACCGGCAACCCCCCTCCTTATATACTCCCCGACCCCGCCGCCCTCACCTCATCCCGCCCCAGCCCGAAGCCGCCGGAGCCCGAAGCCGCCGGAGCCCCGACGCCCGAAGCCGCGCGAGGAGCCGCCGCCGGAGCTCTCGAACGCCGCCGCCCGCCGCCTCCCGTCGTCGCCCGTCATCTCCCCGAGCCCCGCCGCCCCTCGCCGCACCTCCCCGAGCCCCGCCGCCCCTCGCCGCACCCCCCGAGCCCCGCCGGAGCCCGTCCTGAGCCCCACCGGAGTTGCCCGGCGAGGTAGCCGCCGCCGCCGCCGACCGTCTGTTTAAAAAAAAACCCGCCTCGGTTTATTTTTTTCGAAACCCTAGATTTTTTTATAGATTGGTTTATTTTTTTCCGGTTTAGTTAGTTAGTGAACGTTCACCGATCCGTTCGTTTTAACGAACGTGTTCACGGTTAGCCGCAGTTAACCAACGTCCGTTCGTTTGACTGTTCGTCAGTTTTCTTTTTTGTCGGATTTTCCGCGATTTCCCAGATCGCGATTTCTGATCAGATTTTCGTTCTGGTTTATCTTTTAGCTCGTTTATCAGAATCAGGTGATTCAAGCGCCTAGAGTTTCGTCTCGAAATTCTCTTTCCGTTTAACCTATTCAAACAAGTTTTTGCTACTGTAAAATTTGACTTAGATCCAGATTAGTAAACGAAGCTTGTTTCTTTCGCCGTTTGACTTTCGTTGCTTCGTTTGATTCGATTCTTTTTGCAAACCGGAGTTCTTAAGTTGAACTTTCTGGTTAGACGTGGATTGGGTTTGAGTGTATCCATGACAGATGTGAGATTGTTAATATATGGTTAAACTTAAGGTGGCTACTAAAACTCACATCTGGGTGGATTGAGGTACCTGGGTATTCCAGGATTGCCTGTTTCTTTTGGACCGCCACCCAGGTTCAAAGGGATCATGAGATTATTCATGCTAGAAACTTTCGTGTGCAGCCACAAGCTATTATGGGCTCTAGCATAGTTGATTAAGTTGTGTGAACTCTTACAGTGGTAGACTAGCAGATGTAGGGGATGTAGGTGTACCGGTCTACCCATCGTAAGGTGCTAACGCTTCTGAAAGACTGTGTCTCGGTCATTCGTTTCTCAAACATCATAGGTGCGAGAATCAAGCGGAGGCGATCGAGTATTGTGGGGAAAGGTGCACAAACCTCTGCAGAGTGTACAATCTAATCATGGTTAGCCGTGTCCCCGGTTATGGATATCTTGAGTATCTAGTATTTGGATTATCATGTGAATCTCATCATGTTACTTTAATTAATTTTGTTGGGTTAATGATGATACTTAATTGGGATTGAGATGCTGTCAACCATCTCAATGTTTAACAACCACCATGATAGTTAAATAAAATTTATTCCTTTGCAGTAGGGAAAATTTGGCTTTTCGCAAAACTGTAACCATAGAGCCTTCTACCAGCCATATATGCATGTAGTATAGCATCATTATATTCATTACTCTCTATGTGTTACATTGCCAGCATATTCCATGTGCTGACCCGTTTTCGGGCTGCAACGTTTTATGTTGCAGACTTTTCAGACAACGAGTAAGGTGCCTTAGGTCGTGGTCTTATACTCAGTGATGCCATTGGAGTTGATGGAGTCACTTATCTTCCAAGTCTTCCGCTGTTATCGTATTTAGATGGCCTTAAGCCATATTTATCATACTTATTCTCTTTTGAGATACTCGTTGTAATAAGTGTGTGATTGCTACTCTGTTATAAATCCTCCATTTTTACTGTGCGTGTCAGCATTACTGATCCAGGGATGACACTGGTGCACAACAGCACAGACTGTTTGAGGTCTGGTCGCTACACCAAGATAGTCTTCGGACGCAGCGAACGTGTCCGGATCTGCAACACAAGTACCACGCACAACTGTAGAGAGTATAATATTTCACGAGTCCAATCTGCTGACAACTTTTTGTAATGTGACATCACGTCTGCCCGTTCATTATTTTGAACCATTTCTTGTCCTGCCGTTCCATGTTTTGAGGCGCGGTTTTTATTGGCACGTCTTGTCAAAGTAGAGATCGTGTCCCCTTATTGCGTGATTCTCATCAATACGAGCGTGGGTAACCCAACCGTTCCATTGGGATGATTCATTAGGAATAGGCAGGTTTTCAGGCTTAGGGGCAGGCGCTCAATATCCGTTGCCTTTATAAAGGAGCCAAGGGCCGTCTCTTTTTACGCCGACCCTTTCCTCAGCCCTTCCAACTTCGAGTTCTAGCACCCAAGGTTTGACTTCATTGCTTCAAGCTTCCCAATCATGTCCGGACCCGCCTCACAGGGCCGATGGGTGGCTTCCTCTGTTATAGAGGAGGACATTGCGAAGCTTCGCACGGCCAGATACCTGACTGCGGAGATCCCCCACAGGCTTCCTGCTCGAGGACAGGTTATTCCTACTCCCAGATCGGCGAGAGGGTTGTATTCATCTCCCACTTCCTCCGAGGGCTAGGATTCGCTCTTCATCCCTTCGTCCGGGGGCTTATGTTTTATTACGGACTAGATTTTCACGATCCAGCCCCAGATTCTTTCCTTCACATCTCGGCGTTCATTATCACGTGCGAGGCTTTTCTCCGTATTCCCCCACACTTCGGCTTATGGCTCAAGACCTTTAGTGTGAAGCCAAAGGTAGTCGGCGGGGAACAAGCGGAGTGTGGCGGTGCTACAGTGACCAAGCTTACCAATGCTCTCTGGCCAAAAGGCTCCTTCACCAAAACTCCCAACCTATGGCAGCGGGAGTGGTTTTACGTCACTGAACCCCGCGGTACCAAGTGGGTAGCTATACCTGCGTTCCGATCTGGCCCTCCGTTACAACTTGCATCATGGATTAATAAGGGGCAGGACTGGGGATCAATTGACGAGGTGCAGACTCTATAGAGCCGCATCCAGAGCCTCCTTGAGAAGGACATCGATCTTATCAACATGATTCAAGTAATGCTGGTCTGCGGGCCCTGCCGCGCCAGCGACGGCCTCTCCGTATGTGGGAGTTTAATCCGGAAGGACCACAGACCCTCCAACACTTCTTCGGCACTACGCACAAAGGAATGTGGAAGTTGTTTTTTGGGAAACGAAAACAGTAGCCGGTCACCACCGAGGACATCGGCCGCGACTGCAACCATCCGTATACCTCGGTAAGCGCTCGACTCCCGAACAATTTTTAGCTATGTATGCCGTAATACGATACTGAGCAAACTATCTCCTTCCAGGGCTGCATAAAGAAAGCGGAGTGAATTAGGTGTTCGCCCCCCCTTCCCGAAGACCCAGCGGATCCCGTACTAACAAGGATGCTGGTGATACGTCTCCAACGTATCTATAATTTTTGATTGTTCCATGCTATTATATTATCCGTTTTGGATGTTTATGGGCTTTATTAAACACTTTTATATTATTTTTGGGACTAACCTATTAACCCAGAGCCTAGTGCCAGTTCCTGTTTTTTCCCATGTTTCAGTGTTTCGCAGAAAAGGAATATCAAACGGAGTCCAAACGGAATGAAACCTTCGGGAGAGTTATTTTTGGAACGGAAGCAATCCAAAAGACTTGGAGTGTACGTAAGGGAAGCAACGAAGAAGGCACGAGGCAGGGGGCGCGCCCACCCCCTGGGAGCGCCCTCCACCCTCGTTGGCCCCTCGTGGCTCCCCTGATGTATTTCTTTCGCCTATATATATCCATATACCCTAAAACCATCGGGGAACATAATAGATCGGGAGTTCCGCCGCCGCAAGCCTCTGTAGCCACCAAAAGCCAATCGGGACCCTGTTCCGGCCCCCTACCATAGGGGGGAACCCTCACCGGTGGCCATCTTCATCATCCCGGCGCTCTCCATGACGAGGAGGGAGTAGTTCACCCTCGGGGCTGAGGGTATGTACCAGTAGCTATGTGTTTGATCTCTCTCTCTCGTGTTCTTGATTTGGCACGATCTTGATGTATCACGAGCTTTGCTATTATAGTTGGATCTTATGTTTCTCCCCCCCTCTACTCTCTTGTAATGGATTGAGTTTTCCCTTTGAAGTTATCTTATCGGATTGAGTCTTTAATGATTTGAGAACACTTGATGTATGTCTTGCCGTGCGTATCTGTGGTGACAATGGCATATCACGTGATTCACTTGATGTATGTTTTGGTGATCAACTTGCGGGTTCCGCCCATGAACTTATGCATAGGGGTTGGCACACGTTTTCGTCTTGACTCTCCGGTAGAAACTTTGGGGCACTCTTTGAGGTTCTTTGTGTTGGTTGAATAGATGAATCTGAGATTGTGTGATGCATATCGTATAATCATACCCACGGATACTTGAGGTGACATTGGAGTATCTAGGTGACATTAGGGTTTTGGTTGATTTGTGTCTTAAGGTGTTATTCTAGTATGAACTCTAGGGCTGTTTGTGACACTTATAGGAATAGCCCAACGGATTGATTGGAAAGAATAACTTTGAGGTGGTTTCGTACCCTACCATAATCTCTTCGTTTGTTCTCCACTATTGGTGACTTTGGGGTGACTCTTTGTTGCATGTTGAGGGATAGTTATATGATCCAATTATGTTATTATTGTTGAGAGAACTTGCACTAGTGAAAGTATGAACCCTAGGCCTTGTTTCCTAGCATTGCAATACCGTTTACTCTCACTTTTACCACTTGCTACCTTGCTGTTTTTATATTTTCAGATTACAAAAACCTATATCTACCATCCATATTGCACTTGTATCACCATCTCTTCACCGAACTAGTGAACCTATACAATTTACCATTGTATTGGGTGTGTTGGGGACACAAGAGACTCTTTGTTATTTGGTTGCAGGGTTGCTTGAGAGAGACCATCTTCATCCTGCGCCTCCCACGGATTGATAAACCTTAGGTCATCCACTTGAGGGAAATTTGCTACTGTCCTACAAACCTCTGCACTTGGAGGTCCAACAACATCTACAAGAAGAAGGTTGTGTAGTAGACATCAAGCAGTTTCTGGCGCCGTTGCCGGGGAGGTGAGTGCTTGAAGGTATATCTTTAGATCTTGCAATCGAATCTTTTTGTTTCTTGTTTTAGCACTAGTTTAGTTTATAAAAGAAAACTACAAAAAAATGGAATTGAGTTTGTCTCATATGCTTCATCTTTTTAATATCTTTTGTGAGTATGATGGAAAGGAAAATTGTGCCAAAGTGTTAGAAGAAGAATGCATTAAAATGTTTGGCACTAAATCTTTGAATGATGAGCATGATTGCAATGTTGTTAGTATGAACTCTTTGAATATCCATAGTACTAATGATGATTGCACTAGTTATGATGAAAATGTCTCCTATAAACATGTCAATTTTTGTGGAGTGCATTGGGTTTGCAAGTACACACCAAATAGAGAAGATAGATATTGCAAGAGGCATAAGCACTTTAGAAACTAAATTGTTGCAAGAAAGGCTAGATGTTTGTGCTGAAAATTTAAATTTCCTTGGCCGTACTTGTGGACTTTGCAATGAACGGGGTCATTTAGCTATCCGATGCAAATTGTTTCATGATCTAATCGTGTCCAAAAATTGTGATGACTTGATTTCCCTTGCACATTATAATGAACTTAGTTTACTTATGGGCTACGAAGAAATGAAACGTATAACTAAGCATCTTCCAGAATTTGCCCGTTATAAACTTCTTGGTTTTGATCTAGAGGAAATTTATATGTATTGTGCAGTGAATTGCATTGAAAATCCTTATATTGCCAATTACATAAAGAAAAGAAAGCAAATAGAAGATGAAGAGAACACTAATGAAAGGGAAGAGACTTCCCAATATCCTCCTATTATTTCTTATGATGAATCAGGTAACGAGGAGGAGCTTTCTATTCAATCAATCTCATCTAGAAGGAGCTCAAAAAAGAGGGATAAACCCGCACATGATGTGAAGAAGAAAAAGAAAAGACGGAGAAGCAAAGGTAAAAAGGTATCCCTCCCAAATGATGTTGCTCCTACTACTCATTGTGATGATGATAATTGCTATACTATTGGTGCTATCCATACTATTAATGATGAGAGTGATTATGCTTATGATATGAAAAGGCCCAAGCTTGGGGATGCTATGTTTGATGAGGATGATGTTTTTGAGAATATATTTGCTGCAATTAATGTTTGTCCCAATCTTGGGGATGCTACGTTTAATGAATATGATATTTTTAGTCTCCCAAGTTTTGATATGCAAATTTATAATGATGATAGCATGCCTCCTACTTATGATGATTATATTGATGAAAGTGGGTTTGGAAGAGTGTCAACTTTAGGAAGTAATGATCCCACTATTTTGGAGGATGTTGAATCTTATAATAATTATGAAAGTGGATTTGGAGAGGTCATGACTTTATTTAGTGATGTATCCACTACTCGGAAGAGGTTTCAATCGATTATGATGAGAACAAAGTTGCTACTTATGATGATTATTGTGATAAAACTTATTCTATAAAAAGTAGTGATGATTACATTTATAAAACTTGTCATGATTATGATTTCCCTTTTTCTAAACATTACTCTTTTAATGTGGAAACAATTTACAGTATTCAAGTCTCTTATGATACTCCTACTATCCCGAATGAGAAGAATTTTGCTTATATGAAGAGTAGTACATTTTCTATGCTTGTAGATCATGAAAAGAATGCTTTAGGTGCTGGTTATATTGTTGAATTCATTCATGATGCTACTAAAAGTTATTATGAGGGAGGAATGTATGCTTGTAGGAATTGCAATAATATCAAGTTTCCTCTCTATGTGCTTAAAGATTTGAAGTTATGCTTGTTTTACCTTCCTATGCAAGTTGATTCTTGTTCCCATAAGTTGTTTGCTCACAAAATACCTATGCATAGGAAGTGGGTTAGACTTAAATGTGCTATTCATATTCTTCATGATTCTCTCTTTGTGTTTCAATTCTTATCTTTTATGCGAGCATCATTGAAATCATCATGCCTAGCTAGGGACGTTAAACGATAGCGCTTGTTGGGAGGCAACCCAATCTTATTTTAGTTTCTTGCTTTTTGGTTATGTTTATTAATAAATAATCCATCTAGCTTTTGTTTAGATGTGGTTTTATGTTTTAATTAGTGTTTGTGCCAAGTAGAACCTTTGGGAAGACTTGGGTGAAGTCTTTATGATCATGCTGTAAAAAACAGAAACTTTAGCGCTCACGAGATTAGCTTCAATGTTTTACTGGAGAGTGATATTTAGTTTATTCTTTTTGAAGATGATTTCTAGACAAATTACTCAGGTCCACCAATTTATTTTATAATTTTTGGAGTTCCAGAAGTATACGTTTGATACAGATTACTACAGACTGTTCTGTTTTTGACAGATTCTGTTTTCATTGTGTTGCTTGCTTATTTTGATGAATCTATGGCTAGTAAAATAGTTTATAAACCATAGAGAAGTTGGAATACAGTAGGTTTAACACAAATATAAATAAATAATGATTTCATTACAGTACCTTGAAGTGGTATTTTGTTTTCTTTCGCTAACGGAGCTCACGAGATTTTCTGTTAAGTTTCGTGTTGTGAAGTTTTCAAGTTTTGGGTAAAGTTTCGATGGACTATGGAATAAGGAGTGGAAAGAGCCTAAGCTTGGGGATGCCCAAGGCACCCCAAGTTAATATCCAAGGATAACCAAGCATCTAAGCTTGGGGATGCCCCGGATGGCATCCCCTCTTTCGTCTTCGTTCATCGGTAACTTTACTTGGAGCTATATTTTTATTCACCACATGATATGTGTTTTGCTTGGAGCGTCATTTTATTTTCTTTTGCTTTGATTGCTGTTTGAATAAAATACCAATATCTGAAATTCTTAAATGTTAGAGAGTCTTCACATATTTGCATAATTATTCGGTTACTCATTGATCTTCACTTATATCTTTCGGAGTAGTTTGTCATTTGCTCTAGTGCTTCACTTACATCTTTTAGAGCACGACGGTGGTTCTATTTTGAAGAATAGATGAACTCTCATGCTTCACTTATATTATTTTGAGAGTCTTTAGAACAGCATGGTAATTTTCTTTGGTTATGAATTTAGTCCTAATATGATGGGCATCCAAGAGGGATATAATAAAAACTTTCATATAAGTGCATTGAATACTATGAGAAGTTTGATACTTGATAATTGTTTTGAGATATGAAGATGGTGATATTAGAGTCATGCTAGTTGAGTAGTTGTGAATTTGAGAGATACTTGTGTTAAAGTTTGTGATTCCCGTAGCATGCACGTATGGTGAACCGTTATGTGATGAAGTCGGAGTATGATTTATTTATTGATTGTCTTCCTTATGAGTGGCGGTCGGGGATGAGCGATGGTCTTTTCCTACCAATCTATCCCCCTAGGAGCATGCGCATAATACTTTGTTTCTATAACTAATAGATTTTTGCAACAAGTATATGAGTTCTTTATGACTAATGTTGAGTCCATGGATTATACGCACTCTCACCCTTCCACCATTGCTAGCCTCTCTAATACCGCGCACCTTTCGCCGGTATCATACACCCACCATATACCTTCCTCAAAACAGCCACCATACCTACCTATTATGGCATTTCCATAGCCATTCCGAGATATATTGCCATGCAACTTACCACCATTCGGTTTATTATGACACGCTCCATCATTGTCATATTGCTTCGCTTGATCATGTAGTTGACATTGTATTTATGGCAAAGCCACCGTTCATAATTCTTTCATACATGTCACTCTTGATTCATTGCACATCCCGGTACACCGCCGGAGGCATTCACATAGAGTCATATTTTGTTCTAAGTATCGAGTTGTAATTCATGAGTTGTAAGTAAATAAAAGTGTGATGATCATCATTTTTAGAGTATTGTCCCAAGTGAGGAAAGGATGATGGAGATTATGATTCCCCCACAAGTTGGGATGAGATTCCGGACTAAAAAAGAGAGAGAAAATAGGCCATAAAAAAGAGAAGGCCCAAATAAAAAAAATAAAAAAAGAGAGAAAAAGAGAGAAGGGGCAATGCTACTATCCTTTTACCACACTTGTGCTTCAAAGTAGCACCATAATCTTCATGATAGAGAGTCTCCTATGTTGTCACTTTCATATACTAGTGGGAATTTTCATTATAGAACTTGGCTTGTATATTCCAATGATGGGCTTCCTCAAAATGCCCTAGGTCTTCGTGAGCAAGCGAGTTGGATGCACACCCACTTATTTTCTTTTGTTGAGCTTTCATACACTTATAGCTCTAGTGCATCCGTTGCATGGAAATCCCTAGTCACTCACATTGATATCTATTGATGGGCATCTCCATAGTCCGTTGATACGCCTAGTTGATGTGAGACTATCTTCTCCTTTTTGTCTTCTCCACAACCACCGTTCTATTCCACCTATAGTGCTATGTCCATGGCTCAGGCTCATGTATTGCGTGAAGATTGAAAAAGTTTGAGAGCATCAAAACTATGAAACAATTGCTTGGCTTGTCATCGAGGTTGTGCATGATTTAAATATTTTGTGTGATGAAGATAGAGCATAGCCAGACTATATGATTTTGTAGGGATAGCTTGCTTTGTCCATGTTATTTTGAGACGACATGATTGCTTTGTTAGTATGCTTGAAGTATTATTGTTTTCATGTCAATATTAAACTTTTGTTTTGAATCTTTCGGATCTGAACTTTCATGCCACAATAAAGAAGATTACATGGATAAATATGTTAGGTAGCATTCCACATCAAAAATTCTATTTTTATCATTTACCTACTCGATGACGAGCAGGAATTAATCTTGGGGATGCTGATACGTCTCCAACGTATCTATAATTTTTGATTGTTCCATGCTATTATATTATCTGTTCTGGATGTTTATGGGCTTTATTAAACACTTTTATATTATTTTTGGGACTAACCTATTAACCCAGAGCCCAGTGCCAGTTCTTGTTTTTCCCTTGTTTCAGTGTTTCGCAGAAAAGGAATATCAAACGGAGTCCAAACGGAATGAAACCTTCGGGAGAGTTATTTTTGGAACGGAAGCAATCCAGAAGACTTGGAGTGTACGTAAGGGAAGCAACGAGGAAGGCACGAGGCAGGGGGGCGCGCCCACCCCCCTGGGCACGCCCTCCACCCTCGTGGGCCCCTCGTGGCTCCCCCGATGTATTTCTTTCGCCTATATATATCCATATACCCTAAAACCATCGGGGAACAGAATAGATCGGGAGTTCCGCCGCCGCAAGCCTTTGTAGCCACCAAAACCCAACCGGGACCCTATTCCGGCACCCTGCCGGAGGGGGGAACCCTCACCGGTGGCCATCTTCATCATCCCGGCGCTCTCCATGACGAGGAGGGAGTAGTTCACCCTCGGGGCTGAGGGTATGTACCAGTAGCTATGTGTTATCTCTCTCTCTCGTGTTCTTGATTTGGCACGATCTTGATGTATCGCGAGCTTTGCTATTATAGTTGGATCTTATGTTTCTTCCCCCCTCTACTCTCTTGTAATGGATTGGGTTTTCCCTTTGAAGTTATCTTATCGGATTGAGTCTTTAATGATTTGAGAACACTTGATGTATGTCTTGCCGTGCGTATCTGTGGTGACAATGGGATATCACGTGATTCACTTGATGTATGCTTTGGTAATCAACTTGCGGGTTCCGCCCATGAACTTATGCATAGGGGTTGGCACACGTTTTTGTCTTGACTCTCCGGTAGAAACTTTGGGGCACTCTTTGAGGTTCTTTGTGTTGGTTGAATAGATGAATCTGAGATTGTGTGATGCATATTGTATAATCATACCCACGGATAATTGAGGTGACATTAGGGTTTTGGTTGATTTGTGTCTTAAGGTGTTATTCTAGTATGAACTCTAGGGCTGTTTGTGACACTTATAGGAATAGCCCAACGGATTGATTGGAAAGAATAACTTTGAGGTGGTTTCGTACCCTACCATAATCTCTTCGTTTGTTCTCCACTATTGGTGACTTTGGGGTGACTCTTTGTTGCATGTTGAGGGATAGTTATATGATCCAATTATGTTATTATTGTTGAGAGAACTTGCACTAGTGAAAGTATGAACCCTAGGCCTTGTTTCCTAGCATTGCAATACCGTTTACACTCACTTTTACCACTTGCTACCTTGCTGTTTTTATATTTTCAGATTACAAAAACCTATATCTACCATCCATATTGCACTTGTATCACCATCTCTTCACCGAACTAGTGCACCTATACAATTTACCATTGTATTGGGTGTGTTGGGGACACAAGAGACTCTTTGTTATTTGGTTGCAGGGTTGCTTGAGAGAGATCATCTTCATCCTACGCCTCCCACGGATTGGTAAACCTTATGTCATCCACATGAGGGAAATTTGCTACTGTCCTACAAACCTCTGCACTTGGAGGCCCAGCAACGTCTACAAGAAGAAGGTTGTGTAGTAGACATCAGCTGGCTCCGGCACCGTACCATATGCCTGTGAAGGGATACAAGGCGGAGAGCGGGAGGACCAAAGGTGGCCTCCATCCCGAAGGTGTATCAGAAACTGTGTCCGGGGAGATCAAAATTCCATCGCCCGAAGACAAATGTGAAGGAGAAGCCAACATCCCTTCTCCCCATGGTAAGAAAAGGTCCGCCTCCGAAGGTTGGGAGGAAAAGGCTCCTAAGCGAGGCAAGATGCCCCTGTCGGGCGGCTCGGGCTTGGAGGACAACGTCATTGCACCATCCCATAGTGAGGACAAGCATGTAGCCAAATCGTAAGTGAACAAGGGTGTTTTAAACATACCCCGTTCCTTTTCTGTTACCGAGGTAACATCTAGAATATATGTTTTTGCAGTTCGGCACACAGTCTTCTCAAACAATCCTCTTCCTCGGGGGATCTTCTCTCGGAGATGATGGAAAGCGAGACGCCTCCACCGGTCTCCTCGCCCAATAGGGCGGACGACTTCGAGGTGTCGTCCCGGAGGGTCTCTCCTGATCAACAAGTGGTGCGAGGGATGATGAAGACACTACCCGAAGGTGACACTTCGGTAGCCCAGGGTCCCGAGGTCAACAATAATGGCCCCGGACTGTCCGGCTTACAGCCGGAGACGACTCTAGATGAATAAACGGATCCCTTCGAAGGGAGGCCGTACTCCTACAGCAGCTTCCGGAGATCCAGAAGCGCCGGATATATTGACGAACATGCTGCGACAGGCGTCCGTCTCAGAGGAACATCATACCTTGACGGGTACGGTGGTTGAAAAAGTTCTGTCTGCGAAAAGCGGATTGAATGAAGCCTTCACGAGCCTGCTAAGAGGCTTCGAGGTTTGTACTATATATTTTCGATTGTGTTTTATTCACAAAATGCACCTGTGTATAGATAGTAGCCCCTGAGACTCTGATTGGCTTCCCAAGGGAGGCGATCAGAGGATCAAAAAGATATGCCCAGGAAATAATCTGATTAATTGGAACACATGCTGTTACCTCCCTGGCTACTGCCCGAACTACAGAGGTTGCAGATCAGCAGCGGTAGATTGATGAGGTGGATGATGACATCACGCTTATCAACAGGCGGCTTGATGAGGCGCAAGGTATGTTTTTGGTGCAGTCATTATATGCGTGTGCTTATAATATGAGCATAACGCTAAGAATTGTATACTGAGATATGCATGACTGCAGATGGTGCCGCTGTAGTTGAGATCCTTCGGGCTGAGCTAGCCCGGGCTAAGGAGCAGGCCAGGATTAGTAATGCGGCTACCGAAAAGGCATCTGCCGAGTTAAAGGCCGAACAGGCTGCTCGGCGCCAATACGAGGAGAGAATATCCACGATGGCGCTTGAGCTAAAGGCCGCCGCTAGCCGCTGCGAATTTCTCGAGGAGGTTAATAAAGCCAGAACGGCTGACCTTGACAAGGCCTTACGAGAGGCAAAAGAAGCGCGGTCCGAGTCTAGAGCGGCCCGGGAGGAGATCCGGCAAGCTGGGGAGATCACGGCTGGTAAGCCCTTTTTGTTACAAACTAAGTTCGGCGATCCGAATTATGCCCCGCTTAACCAAGTGTGGAGTTCTCCAAACGCATTGTTGGACTTGTCGAAGAGTGTCTCTGATGCGACGCAGTTTTTCCAAGTGCAAGAAGGACGTGCAACAGAAAGGCTGTTCTGGTCGCAGTTTAGCTTGCCAAAGCGTCCGCTATTACTGAACGAACAGCTGGCCCAGTGGGCAGAGCTCCACAAGATATCCGGATCTGCCATGAAGGACGTCGTGGTCCGGTTGTGGCCGACCGAGCCAATTCCGGATAGTTATTTCGGTTTGGTGCAGCGACTTGTTGATGCGGTGCCGCGTATCGATGCCGTTAAGCGGTCAACGTGCATTGAAGGTGCATGGATGGCCTTTGCCCGCGTCAAGACATACTGGGTGAAGATGAAGGCCACCGACGTTGCAGCGAAGATTCCACCCAAGGGCAAGGACCACCACGCACCAGATCATTATTTCAAGGATGTCTTAGAGGGTGCCCGCTTGATAGAGGGTCAGTGTTCGAAAGACATGATATTCGAGTGAAATGTATTGAAATTGTAAAAGACAATATTATGATATAATAAAGCTATTTTTTATTTTAGTGTCACCTAAAAGCTTTGGTTCCTCCTGTGCGGCCATTTTTTGTATAATCTGAAAGTTTTCCAGTCATCGGCTTCAGCCCCCTCGTAGAAAATACGGGGGTGTTCGGAAAAACAATTGATCACTCTTAACCCAACGTCTTGGTCCATGAAGGAAGTGTCAATGCGGCGAACTAGGCAATCGGACTATAGGGCGTTAACACTTTCACTTAGCCATAGGAGTTTTACGGTGGGTCTATGATATAGACCCTGGTATGTACGCGGTTATCCCAATACGTTGCGCTACATGTATGACCTGAAGAAAGGTCCTTCATGTAATATGGAGGGAATCACGAAAGATTCCGATAAGTCATCGAGTGGTTGACCATCTCTCACCGCATCATGACAGTCAGTTTTCGGCTTTCTCTACTGAGGTGTTTGGCCAGATGAACCGGAAACACAATCGCAGTAGTTCTCCCTTTACTACCCTAGCCGATAGAGTGGAACGTAAGGTAGTAAGCACAAGAGCCGGGCAACCGAACTATTGACCCAAGACATGATTCGGAGCTGATGCATATAAGGCCAAACTCGCGACGCCGAAGTATGCTATAAAGGTGTTCAGACTTGTTGGCAACTCATTTTGTTCCCATACCGAGCCCCCGGCAAGTTATGTCGGGTGATACATCTCCGTCGTATCTATAATTTTTGATTGTTCCATGCCAATATTATACAACTTCCATATACTTTTGGAAACTTTTTATACTATTTTTGGGAATAACATATTGATCCAGTGCCCAGTGCCAGTTCCTTGTTGCATGTTTTATGTTTCGTAGAAACCCCATATCAAACGGAATCCAAACGGAATAAAAACAGATGGAGAATATTTTTGGAATATTTGGAAAATATGGGAAGAAGAATCAACGCGAGACGGTGCCCTAGGTGGCCACGAGGCAGGGGGCGCGCCTGCCCCCCTCATGGCCCCCCCGTAAGGCGGTTGCTGCTCTTCTTTGGCCGCAAGAAAGCTAATTTTCGAAGAAAAATCTAGGCGAAGGTTTCCATCCAATCGGAGTTACGGATCTCCATATATATACGAAACGGTGAAAGGGCAGAAGAGGAGAACGCAGAAACAGAGAGAGACAGAGATACAGATCCAATCTCGGAGGGGCTCTCGCCCCTCCCATGCCATGGAGGCCAAGGACCAGAGGGGAAACCCTTCTCCCATCTAGGGAGGAGGTCAAGGAAGAATAAGAAGAAGGGGCCCCCTCACCCTTTCTCTTCCGGTGGCGCCGGAACGCTGCCATGGCCACCATCATCATCACCGCGATCTTCACCAACACCTCCGCCATCTTCACCAACATCTCCATCACCTTCCCCCCTCTATCTAGAGCGGTCCACTCTCCCGCAACCCGCTGTACCCTCTACTTGAACATGGTGCTTTATGCTTCATATTATTATCCAATGATGTGTTGCCATCCTATGATGTCTGAGTAGATTTTCGTTGTCCTATCGGTGGTTGATGAATTGCTATGATTGATTTAATTTGCTTGTGGTTATGTTGCTGTCCTTTGGTGCCCATCATATGAGCGCGCGCGTGGATCACACCATAGGGTTAGTTGTATGTTGATAGGACTATGTATTGGAGGGCAAGAGTGATAGAAGCTTCTACCTAGCATAGAAATTGCTGCATACGGGATTGAAGGGGGACCAATATATCTTAATGCTATGGTTGGGTTTTACCTTAATGAACGTTAGTAGTTGCGGATGCTTGCTAATAGTTCCAATCATAAGTGCATAGAATTCCAAGTCAGGATGACATGCTAGCAGTGGCCTCTCCCACATAAAACTTGCTATCGGTCTAGTAAAGTAGTCAATTGCTTAGGGACAATTTCACAACTCCTACCACCACTTTTCCACACTCGCTATATTTACTTTATTGTGTCTTTATCTAAACGGCCCCTAGTTTTTATTTACGCGCTCTTTATATTCTTGCAAACCTATCCAACAATACCTACAAAGTACTTCTAGTTTTATACTTGTTCTAGGTAAAGCAAACGCTAAGCGTGCGTAGAGTTGTATCGGTAGTCGATAGAACTTGAGGGAATATTTGTTCTACCTTTAGCTCCTCGTTGGGTTCGACAATCTTACTTATCAGAAGAGGCTACAATTTATCCCCTATACTTGTGGGTTATCATCGGGGTGCGTGTGTGAAGCAACCAAAGGAGCAAAATTCAGTTCTTTAAAGAAAAGTGAATACTGGATACGGATTATGTTCACTGGAACCTGAGTGATATGCCAATCATTATTTTATAGATAATAACGCCACAACCCCGGCTATTTGACATGCCAGGGGTCGACAGCTGAGGAAAAAGGCACTTTACAGGCTCACAAAATAGAGAGTGCGGTCTACAAAAAGTTGTTTTGGACCTCCCGTCGGACGTTTGCGCTGCCTTTCCTCGGTGAAGGGGCTCCATAACAGGAGTAGCCTTTGGGTGAATGTACGAACCCGAACTCCGATAGAGTCGGTGAGATGACCAGCCTTTGAGCCACCTGTGGTAAATGAAAAAGAAAGAGTAGTTAGAAAAGAAAAAGAAGGAGGTTATGGGAGTACTTGTAGGCCCGTCCGTATTGTGCTTCCGCCGATGCCCAGGGTATTTTAAGTGCATAGTTATGTATGCGCGGTACAGATTTCGCAGGTATATGAGGCGGACGGCGGAAGCCGAACTGCTAGTCCAGCTCCAAAATTGGTCGGTCTTGTTGAATGGAGACCGGCGGCTTAATGGCCGACAAGGTATGCGGTTTAATAAGACCGCTTTGTACTTCGGCTGAAGTAACCGTTGTATGATCCTCTGTCCGGAGGGAGCGCTTCTTATGCTCCCCTGTAGAGGTGTGTGTTACGTATACCATGTTCACTATTTTTACTTCGGGGGGAAATTGCTTCTGACCCCCGGTATTTGGTTGGTGAGTCTCTTCGTCGTCGCTATCACCGGGCGGCCTCTTCCCCTTGTGTTCGACGTTGAGTTTGCCGGCCTATTTAAAGACCCAATAGCTTATGTTGGTGTGATTAGCTGGTTTATCAGGGCTGCCGTGAATCTGGCAGGGCCGATCCAATATCTTGTCTAAATTGGATGGTCCATCTCTGTTTGCCTTGAATGGCTTTTTCCGTTGACCGGATTTGGGGCCGCTGAATCCGGCGTTGACCGCTGTGCCCGGATCGCTGGCGCTGTTGCTTCTACGAGCAAGCCAGTTGTCTTCTCCCGCGCAAAAGCGGGTCATCAGAGCGGTAAGGGCTGACATGGATTTTGGTTTTTCTTGACCGAGGTGGCGGGCGAGCCACTCGTCCCGGACGCTGTGTTTGAAGGCCAGCAGGGCTTCCGCGTCCGGACAGTCGACGATTTGGTTCCTTTTAACTAAGAACCTAGTCCAGAGCTTCCTGGCTGACTCTCCGGGCTGCTGGACGATGTGACTTAAGTCATCGGCATCTGGTGGCCGGACATATGTACCTCGGAAGTTGTCGCGGAAGGCGTCTTCCAGATCCTCCCAGCTGCCAATAGAGTTTTCAGGCAGACTGTTTAACCAGTGTCGAGCTGGCCCTTTGAGTTTTAGTGGGAGGTATTTGATGGCGTGAAGGTCATCTCCGCGGGCCATATGGATATGGAGAAGGAAATCCTCGATCCATACCGCGGGATCAGTTGTTCCATCATATGATTCGATATTCATGGGTTTAAACCCTTCTGGGAATTCGTGCTCCATTACTTCTTCTATGAAGCAAAGAGGGTGTGTGGTGCCTCTATATCGGGCCACATTGCGACGTAGCTCCGATGGAGTCTGTCTGCGGTTTTCGGCCCGGGCGTGACTAGGCTTGTCACGTCCGAGTAGATAGTCATCGCCGCGTGTCGGGGCACGTCCTTGTGATCCATAGATCGATCTGGTATGTCCTGCTCTACTGTCCAGGTCCTGCCGAAGGTCATATGTATAACCCTGAGCTTTTTTATCTCTGCCTTTACGGTGAGGTGGGGCGGGCTGGTGTTCGGCTTGAGTTGCTGCTTTGTCCCGATCGCGTGGTGGTCGGTTAGCCGCATTGTGCGATGATGGTATGGGCTCCGGCGCCTCATCATCGAATTGAGGTAGCAATTTGCGCTTCGGGTAACTTTTGGCTGGGCGCTTGAGGCTGTATTCTTCGGCTGCCAGGACCTCAGTCCATCTATCGTTGAGCAGGTCTTGATCAGCTTGAAGCTGCTGCTGCTTCTTTTTCAGGCTCCTTGCAGTGGCTATTAGCTAGCGCTTAAAGCACTCCTGGTCGAGAGGTTCCTCAGGCATGATAAAATCCTCGTTGCCAAGGCTCACCTCATCCTCGGAGAGCGAAAGATAATTACTGTCCTCCGAGTCTTCATGTATGGCCTGTTCATCAGGGCTGACTTGCCCGTCCTCCCGTTCGTCCTGTTCGGAAGTTGCCTCAACGGGATCTTCATTGTCTTCAGCATCGTCCCGAGTATTGTTCTCTCCCATGCCGGTATTACTGTCTTTTACCTGACGTGACTTAGAGCGGCGCCGCTGACGCTGACGCTTTGGCTGTGTCTCAGGAGATTTATCCTCGACAGGATTTTCTATGTCATCATTGTTAGTTTCTTTAGGTGTATCCACCATGTACACGTCATAAGAAGAGGTGGCCGTCCAGCGTTCGGTAAACGGTGGGTTTTGGCCCTGCTCCTTATCGGCATCGTTGTCCATACCGTCGATGCCTTCGGAGCCGTAATCGAGCATGTCGGTTAAATCTTTGACAGTGGCTATGAAGTGGGCGGTGGGTGGGAAGCGAATTTCTCCATCGTCAGCCTCCAGTTCGAACCGGATATAATTCGGCTGCGAGCCCCCCGCCAGGGATAGTGCTTTTAATGAGTTTAACACGTCGCCCAAAGGCGAGTGCCGAAAAATGTCCGCGGAGCTGAATTCAACGATCGATGACTGATCGAGCTCGACGCATGTGGACGCACATGGTTCAGAACCTGTAGCTTGAAACACGTCCGAGGCTCTGGTGACACAGATTCCACTCGAGGTTGGGTCTGTGTGCGGCTCTAACGCCGCCGAGACTGCGGCATCCGTGGCGGGGTTCATCTTCCCGTCTTCGGATGGCGCCATCTGCTCCAGATTTAAGGCCAGAGCAGTTACAGGTGCTATCTCCTGGGTATGGTCCGATGACAGATTTAAGTCGTGTTCATCGTGGTGACGAGGAGCGACTGCTATGGTCTCAAATCCGTCGAAGGTAAAGTCTCCATGGATATCCGCGACATAGTTCAGGCTCCCGAATCTGACCTAACGGCCGGGGGCGTAGCTATCGATCTGCTCCAGATGGCCAAGCGAGTTGGCCCGCAGTGCGAAGCTGCCAAACACAAAGATCTGTCCGGGAAGGAAGACTTCTCCTTAGACAGCATTGTTGTAGATGATTGAAGGGGCCATCAAACCTTTTGAGGACGGCACAATGGAACTCTCAATGAAAGCACCAATGTCGGTGTCAAAACCGGCGGATCTCGGGTAAGGGGTCCCAAACTGTGCGTCTAGGTCGATGGTAACAGGAGACAGGGGACACAATGTTTACCCAGGTTCGGGCCCTCTTTATGGAGGTAATACCCTACTTCCTGCTTGATTGATCTTGATGAATATGAGTATTACAAGAGTTGATCTACCACGAGATCGTAATGGCTAAAACCCTAGAAGTCTAGCCTGTATGACTATGATTATGATTGTTGGCCTCCATAGACCTAGCCCTCCGGTTTATATAGACACCAGAGGGAACTAGGGTTACATAGTCAGTTACAGAGAAAGGAATCTTCATATTTGGTCGCCAAGCTTGCCTTCCACGCCAAGGAGAGTCCCGTCCGGACACGGGTAGAGTCTTCGGTCTTTGTGTCTTCACAACCCATCAGTCCGGCCCGCGGTCAACAGGCCGGACACCCGAGGACCCCTTAGTCCAGGACTCCCTCAGCTACCAAGCCAGTTTGTTCCAGAGGCTTCCTTTTTCAATTGCTCAACAATGAGGTTGTTGGAGATAAGTATGAACAAGGGAAGGCCTTGTTTGCAAATGTGGAGAGAGGTGCAGTTTAATTTCCATCCGTCAGATATAGATCGGACGGTCTATTGCAAGATGGCACGCATACCATCATCACCAACTGGGTTTGTATAAGAGAAGAAATATAAGTATGGAGATACAAATGTATTATCGATACTTGTTTTCGTAAACTAGGATCTACATTCTATTCAACGGCTCAGCATGTGGGGCCTTAGCACAATGACTTATCGACTGTGTAAAACAAAGGTTTTCCCGTCGCCGAAAAGGAGGGGGTGACGGCGGCGCGCTTTCGGCTTGCTCTAGTCCTAGTAGTCATACTAGGTGGTCTACGCACGTGTAGATTTATTCTTTTTCACATCTCGTGTTCGCCGTACTGCCATGACTGTTGATGAATAGACGGTAAGTTATTCACGGGAAACCCTTGTTGAGCGTGTTTGCGAGAGAGAGAGAGAGTGCGTGTGTGATATGTCTAGAGACTGAGGCAATGATAAGAGATTCTTTGTGTCTATGTGTGTGGAGGATAGAGAGAGACATGTACATGGGGCTTTGTGTTGTGTAACGTGGAGACACATAGACATAATCAGAGAGTGAGTGTGTGAGATACACATGCGGACATGGGGAGAGATGTGTGAGTTAGAGAGATGGAGAATTTTGGTGTGCATCTGAGCTAGAGAGGGCGGGATATATACATACCTAGAGCTAGAGAGAATATGCAAGGGTGTGTGTCTTAAAAGAAGGATCCAGATAGATGGGTGTTTGTGCGTGTCTATGTGTGTTTGTGCGCGCGTTTGTGTGTGAGAGGGAGTGTGTGTATGTGGAGTAGAGAGACCACTAATGATGTAAACCTAGTATAAGGGAAGGGGGAATGGTGTGACATGTGTGTCAAAGAGAGACAAAGGCATGTGTAGTAGCGGGATAGCATGGGTGTGGGCGGGGAGCATACTATTTGGAAGAGACATCGAGTGCGTGTGGGAGAGGGGTGTGAGAGCGAGAGAGAGAGAGAGATATGGCGATGGAGAGAGAGAGAGAGAGAGAGAGAGAGAGAGGAAAAGAGGGGGAGAGGGGGTCGTTTGTGTCCATAAGTGGCGTATAGATAGGGAGACAATGTTGATGTTGTTCGAAATTGACCTATGTACGGAGACGCAAGGGAAGCGAGTCATCGTGTGTGTGATAGGGACTTCATGAGAGATCTAGAATAGATGGTGTAGAGAACAACGTGCGAGATTGAGAACGATGATACATTAGGGAGCTATGGAAAGAGTCACGGCATATATGTATACAGGGAAGGAGCTAGGGCGTGTCCGCATGTGGGAGAGATAGAAAGAGGAGAGTGGTGAATAAGGACACAAAGTGTGCTTGTTTGCAGTGGGGCTGGTGTGTGAGGTGAGTGTGCGAGAACCACATAACTAGGGAGATAGACGTTTGGGGGCGACGTTTTGTGTGTATGGGAAAGATACACTCTACAGAGTGCGTGTGCTTGGGAAAGAGAGATGCCGGGAGACCTAGAGAGTGGGGGAAGATATGTGTGCATGCCCGAGAGACAAAGTGATAAGAGACCTATATTGGGGTCCGGACTTTAGAAGAGAGGGAGGTGTTAATGTGCTCGTGTGTTCATGTCTGGGGGAGAGAACGACGTGTGTGTGTGTGGGGGGTGGGGGTGGGTGGGGTTGGCTTCAGATAATGAGTGAGGTGTCTATATTTGAGGGACTTTAGCATAATTGAGATATATATGGTCAATAGTGTGTGCACTCATGGTTGATCAATTTGTTTCACAGTTTGGACTATGAGATAACGATACTTTTGAACATGTGTGATATACCTTGATGTACCAGAATTACAAACCTAAGATTGGAATTTTGGAATTCGACTCCATCATTAGCTTTTGTAATTCATTTAAATGGAGGTGTTGAGGATATAGACCTTAGAGTCACCCGCCAGGAGGGGCCGGGTTACTCGTACGGTCGTTGCCAGAAGCCCGGAGCCAAGTTTCAAGACGATGGGCCAGAGATGGGCTGAGACCCGGATATGGCTTAAGGCCCGTAGTTATAATCATTATTATAGTAGAACTTGTAGTGTAAGGCAAGTATAGTTTAGAGTCCGAGCCGGATACTCTTATAAGCCGGCCGGGACTCTAAGGGCTGCTGGGCGTCAGCCTCCCTATATAAAGGGACGACCCGGCAACGGTTTAAGGGCGACAACAATCTCATCGAGAGCCGGGCTTAGTGGTTTAACTCCTGGCGATCTACCCTAATCAATATCACCCCAACTGGACATAGGCTTTTACCTTCACCGTAAGGGGCCGAACCAGTATAAACCCTCGTATTCCTTGTCCCGCATAACCCCTTCAAGCTTCCTAGTTGCGATGGCTCCACGACTAAGTCCTAGCTCAAGGACATCTGCCGTGACAATTCCACGACAGTTGGCGCCCACCGTGGGGCCAGCGCACGGTGGATTTGAGTTCTTGAAGGGCAGCTTCGAAGGGCTCAAGGGATACGCTGTGGGCCGGATGACCAAGAGTCGTCGCGGCAAGCTCTACATCGACGATGCGGACTGGGGCCCCGACACCGGCTCAATTGAGTACGGGTACCGGGTCCCCTTTGGCGGAATTCATGTCTTCATTGGCAAGATTGGTGAGCCGGGCCCCGAGCCGGACCTCTGCGCCGATCTCATCGAAACGGCTCAGCGTGCACAACCCGCCCGGGCCCGGCCTGCCTTAAGGCGCACCTTTGTGGGATGCATCCATGGAGGGCCCTCTGATCCATCTGGGTCTGGTGACGAGGCGGCCGCCGGCTCTGACGGCGAGTCGGCCACCGATGAATCAAACTCGTTGTACCAACTTCAAGATGGCAGGCTCATGGGTTGTTCCGACTGCGACAGTATTCCGGACCCTTTTGAGCCGCCAAGTCAGGTTGGAGTTTTTATGGCTGGTGCGCAGCCTGTTCAGAACCCCGCTGCTGGATCGGGAAACCCGGTGCCTTCTCCGGCTCAGGTGCTGATGGATCTCACGGACAAGATGACGGCCCTGTTAACCACCGCGGTTGACCCGGCGAATCAAGCTCAGCATGACGCGGAGGTGGCACAGTTAAAATTGGATTTGATAAAAGCTAAAGAGGATCTTGCAGCGGAAGGGATCAGGCTGGCTGCGGAGCGGGCGGCTCTCGACGCCCGGACTCAGCTGATTCAGGCGCAGTCCTTCCAACTCACGATGGATTAGAACGCGGCCAACGAGGTCATGAGAAGGAGGCATCAGAAGGCCCAGTCTCGACTCCCACCGGTTTACGATCCACGCAATCTCTTCAACACGCCGGGTGCAGGGTCTAGTAACCCGCCAGGGGTCATTGCGCCCGGGTCTGGACCCCTTATTCAGCCACGAGTGATGGGGCCTCCCCAGGTGCCCCCTGCCCCGCCTCAGTATGTGCCAATACCCCCGGGTCATTATGATAACCCGCTGGAGAACATGGTGGCTGCGGCAGCACGACTGGCGGCTCTCCCCGTTGACGGCGACTCTCCGGCGGCCATCGAAACCCGCCGGGTCAGGGAACTCCTGCAGACGGCACTGGCACAGCAAGAGGCGTGCTCCTACAGCCGGGACAGGATCCACTCGACCCCTCGTCCAGGCCAGAGCCCGAGTTACACCCGGCACATGGTCTCAGCAACCGGTTCAAGTAATGTCCGACGCCATGACCCGCCCCCTGGCCATGGCCCGACTCATAATGGAGCCTTCTACGCAGCAGACCAAGCGCGGCAAGAGGCGGAGCAGGTGCCTCAATTAACGGCTTACAAGACCCCCCGGCTTATCCGACGACTTCCGTTGATGTGGGTATCCCTACCAGGACCGGGGGTGTCCCTTGTTTGGTGCCAGCTATCCGTAATGAACGTCTACCTAAGGACTTCAAGGGCCCTAGGAAGGTGCCTAATTACACAGCTGACTTACAGCCGGCAGCCTGGATAGAGTTATGAGATGGCTATGGAATTGCTAGAGGTCAGCGAGGCGGCTATGGCCAAATATTTCACCATGATGTTAGATGGAACTGCCCGCACGTGGTTGAAAGGGCTACCACCGAATTCCATTGGGTCTTGGGCTGAGCTGAAAGCCCGGTTCATTCAAAACTTCAAAGACACCTGTAGGCAATCTATGTCAATTGTGGATTTGACTAACTGTAAGCAGCAGGAGGGTGAGTCCATGACCCATTGGGTTCGCCGGGTCAAGGAGATCATACATTCATCAGATAAGATGGATGCCGGCTCTACAGTCTTAATGTTGGAACAGAACTGTCGCTTTGTGCCCCTTAAGATGAAGCTCGGGCGGCTCAAGCGCGACTGCACCGATATGGGTACCCTAATGGCGGCTCTTGTCAAGTACGCCGATTCCGATGGTACCAAGGATCCCCCTTCAGATGATGAAAGGGCAGGGAAGGGAAAGAAGAATGGCAACGGCAAGGGTCCTCAGTTTAACCCGGGGAACCAAGGAGGAGGCAAGCGTAAGGCCGATGGCAGCCTAGAGTTTGTAGCCAACGCCAACTCCCAAGGTAATAACCAACGACGCAAGGGGAGGCCCCCTCCCCGAGGCGGCGGGTCAGGTCCAACGCTGGAGCAGCTGTTAAATGAACCTTGTCCAAGGCATGGCTGTAGAAAGAAGCCAGTGACTCATCTGTGGAAGGATTGCGCGATCATGAAGGCCTTTAAGAGCTACAATGGCCCGGGCGGCGGCTCAGGCGCCGGCGGCTTTCATTGCCCGGGCGGCGGCTCAAATTCCGGTCCTCAGAACGGTCAAGGGGGCTTTAATCAACAGTCTGGTCAGGGTCATCAACAGCAGCAGGGGGGTTATCAGACCAACCCAAAGCAGCTTAGCGGTGGACAGTATCATGTGTTCACCACTAGTTTGTGCAAACGAGATCAGAAGCTTCACAAGAGGGCTGTTAATGCTGTTGAGCCGGCGGTTCCACGCTACTTGCGGTGGTCTGAGCAGCCTATAGTGTGGAGTAGGGAGGATCACCCTCCCCGGGTGGATAACCCGGGCCACTTGGCCTTAGTGGTAGCTCCTCAGGTGGGAGGTTATAAGTTCACAAAGGTACTCATGGATGGAGGTAGCAGCATTAACATCCTCTATTATGAGACTTTTCGCCGTATGGGGCTGGTTGATAAGAACCTCAGCCAGTCAAACACTATCTTCCATGGTGTGGTACCTGGTAAGTCGGCTTATCCAGTCGGCAAGATCGAATTAGAAGTGGCTTTTGGTGATGAGAACAACTACAGGGTGGAGAAATTGACCTTTGAGGTGGTCAAGATAAGAAGTCCATACCATGCTATATTTGGACGGCCGGCTTGCGCCAAGTTCATGGCACGGCCGTGTTATGTGTACTTACAGCTCAAGATGCCGGGTCACAATGGGACCATTACGGTTCACGGCAGCCGGAAAGTGGCTCTCGAGTGTGAGGAAGGTGATGCAGCTTATGCAGAGTTTGTTTGTGCAACAGAGGAGTTGAAGTTTTACAAAGACAATGTTGACCCAACAGACATGACCTCTCTAAAGAAGCCGACTACGGAGACTGAGCCGGCGATGAAATTTAAGTCGGCTGATGAAACTAAGCTTGTTGATTTTGTTCCAGGAGATTCATCTCAGCAGTTTAGTATCAGTGCCAATCTGGATCCAAAATAGGAAAGCGCGCTCATCGAGTTCATCCGTGAGAATAGGGACATCTTTGCGTGGAAGCCTTCTGACATGCCAGGTGTACCTAGAGAACTCGCTGAGCATACTCTCAATGTTGATCCAAAATTTAAGCCGGTCAGACAGTTCCTTCGACGGTTTAATGAGGAGAGGCGGAAAACCATTGGTGAAGAAGTGGCCCGGCTCTTGGCGGCCGGGTTTATTGTTGAAGTTTTTCACCCAGAATGGTTGGCTAACCCGGTGCTCGTACTCAAGAAGAACGGCACCTGGCGGATGTGTGTGGACTACACGGATTTGAACAAGGCGTGTCCGACTGATCCTTTTGCTCTCCCCCGTATTGATCAAATCATTGATGCTACGGCAGGTTGTGCACGCTTAAGCTTCTTGGATGCTTATTCCGGGTATCATCAGATTAAGATGGCAGTTAAGGACCAGGAGAAGACGGCGTTCATCACTCCCTTTGGAGCCTTCTGCTATGTGTCTATGCCCTTTGGACTCAAGTGTGCACAGGCGACTTACCAGCGTTGTGTACAGAATTGTCTTCATAAACAGATCGGGCGCAATGTTCACGCTTACGTGGATGATATTGTGGTTAAATCCATCAAGGAGGAAACCCTGATAGATGACTTAAGGGAAACCTTCGATAATCTCCAGGTCTACAAGATGATGCTTAACCCGGCCAAGTGTGTTTTTGGTGTTCCTGCAGGCAAACTATTGGGTTTCTTGGTTTCTGACAGAGGCATTGAGGCTAACCCGGAGAAGATCAAGGCCATCACCTCCCTAGCTAAGCCGGCGTGTATAAATGATGTTCAGCGTTTGGCGGGTCGCATCGCTGCTTTAAGCCGGTTTATAAGCCGTTTGGGTGAGAAGGCTATGCCCTTATATCAGTTGATGAAGAAAACTGATAACTTTGTCTGGAATGATGCAGCTAATACCGCTTTTGAGGATTTTAAAAAGCAACTGGCAGAGCCCCCCGTCCTTGCTGCTCCGGTTGATAAGGAGCCCTTGCTACTGTATGTGGCGGCAAACGCACGAGTCGTCAGCGTGGCTATTGTGGTGGAGCGCAAGGAGGCGGGTAAGGAGCATCCGGTTCAGCGGCCGGTTTATTATGTCAGCGAGGTGCTCATTGAGTCCAAGCAGCGATACCCGCATTGGCAGAAGCTCGTATATGGTGTGTTCATGGCGAGCCGGAAGCTCAAGCATTATTTTCAGGGTCATCCCATCACTGTGGTCAGTTCTGCCCCTCTTGGTGATATTATCCAAAACAGAGAGGCTACAGGGAGAATTGCTAAGTGGGCTATAGAACTTGGACCTCATGGCCTCAAATATGTGCCACGCACTGCTGTTAAATCTCAGGCTTTGGTGGATTTCATCAATGATTGGACGGAGTCACAAGTGCCTGAGCAAAAGCCGGATAACACTTATTGGACTATTCACTTTGATGGGTCCAGACAGCTGGAGGGCTCGGGGGCTGGTGTTGTATTGGCTTCCCCTAAGGGTGACAAGTTCCATTATGTGCTGCAGTTGATGTTTCCTTGCACTAACAATGCGGCTGAATATGAGGCTTTGCTCCACGGTCTTCGGGTAGCTAAGGAGATGAGCTTAAGCCGGGTAAGGTGCTTTGGTGACTCAGACTTGGTGGCTCAACAAGTATCAGACATCTGGGATTCTAAGGATCATCTCATGGCGGCTTATCGCCGCGAGGTTGATGCCATTGCTGGGCATTTCCAGGGATACCAAGTGGAGCACATTGATCGCAGGAAGAACGAGGCGGCTGATGCTTTAAGCCGGCTAGGCTCTCAGCGAAAGCCGGTGCCGCCTAACACTTTCCTGGATGTCCTGTATAACCCCTCGGTTAAGTTGCCTACAGAGGAGGACTTGGCTATCCCTGACCCGGAGGCACGACTGGTGGCGGCTCTTCATGTCATACCAGACTGGACAATGCCATATCTGGCTTATATAACCCGGGGAGAGTTGCCTGAGGATGAAACTTTGTCCAGGCAAATAACCCGGCGGGCTAAGTCAATGATCGTCATCGATGGCGAGTTACATCATCGCAGTGTTTCGGGGGCATTTCAACGTTGTATCTCCCCTGAGGAAGGCCAAGAGATCTTGCGGGAGATCCATGAAGGGGATTGTGGTCATCATGCCGGCTCAAAATCTCTTGTAGCCAAGGCTTTCCGTCATGGTTTTTATTGGCTGACGGCTCACGCTGATGCAGAGGACTTGGTCGGTAAATGTGATGGTTGCCAAAGGTTCTCATGACGGGCTCATATGCCGGCTCAGGAGTTGAGGATGATCCCAATCACTTGGCCCTTTGCGGTCTGGGGGCTTGATATGGTTGGGCCTTTTAAACGGTCCAAGGATAAGAAGACCCACCTTTTGGTGGCAGTTGACAAATTCACAAAGTGGGTGGAAGCTGAGCCAGTTAGCAAGTGCGATGCAGCCACGGCGGTTCAATTTATGAAAAGGTGATTTTCCGCTTTGGTTTTCCGCACATCATTATAACTGACAATGGCACCAATCTCTCCAAAGGCGCCATGGAAGAATTTTGTCAACGAGAGCATATCCGACTTGATGTTTCTTCAGTGGCTCATCCTCAATCCAATGGTCAGGCTGAGAGAGCTAACCAGGAAATTCTGAAGGGTATCAAGCCCCGGCTTTTGGTCCCTTTACAACGGACGCCGGGTTGTTGGGTGGAGGAGTTGCCTTCCGTCTTATGGAGCATCAACACTACTCCTAACAGGTCTACAGGCTTCACGCCTTTCTTCATGGTTTATGGAGCAGAAGCAGTCCTCCCCAGTGACATCCGTCACGATTCACCTCGCGTGGCGGCTTATGTTGAGACGGATAATGAACAGGCGTGTCAAGATGCTCTGGATTTGTTGGACGAACAGCGTGATGTGGCAGCAGCCCGTTCAGCGATTTACCAACAAGACCTGCGCCGTTATCATAGCCGCCGGGTCAAATCCCGGGTCTTCCAGGAAGGCGACCTTGTGCTCCGGCTCATCCAGGATCAAACAGATGCACACAAGTTATCCCCACCTTGGGAAGGGCCCTTTGTGGTCAGCAAGAACTTGCACAACGGGTCTTATTTCCTCATTGATATTCGGGAGCATAAAGATTCGCGTAAATCTGAGGAAGAGACCCGTCGGCCGTGGAACATAGCTCAGCTTCGGCCTTACTACACTTGAGTTACCGGCTCTCGTGGTGTAACATATTTATCTCGGCCATGTATATATTATGATAAGCAATAAAGCAGGACCTCTGTCCCTTTTTCTCCTCCAAATATGCGTGTGTTGTTTTTTACATGCTGACTTAAAGGAGGATCCGGCTTATGATCGTATTTGAATCTAGCCGTAAGCAGTAAAGTCACTTGGGGGCTTCCTGTTCAAACATGGGTCGTATTCGAACCAAAGAGAACATAGCTGTCGATACCCACTTGATTGGCAAAGTGCCGAGCTCATTGGGAAGTTGCCTTTGGTCATATTTGAATCACAGTTTAACCCCTCTGAGAACCGACGTGGATCGTATTCGAATCAGCGTCGTTAAACAATTTTAAGAATCACTTGGGGGCTTCCTGTTCAAACATGGGTCGTATTCGAACCAAAGAGAACATAGCTGTCGGTACCCTCTTGATTGGCATCGCCACACCCACTGGGGGCTATATGATCGTATCCGAATCTTAGCTTAACCCCTTGGGGCCGGGTCTCTGGTCGTATTCGAACCGGAAGCCCCTAAGTTCTTCTGCTTTTTCACAAGTTTATTCTGAGGTGTGCATGGCCGGGTCTCACTTGCCGGTTTAACTTTGGTTTATAGTGTTAGTTGCACGTCATGGGTGTCATTAAAGCAAGTAAATCAGAGTTAAGGTGTCAACCTTACTGCCTGGGTTATTTAAGCCGGAAGATGCTTACAGGCTGTTAAGTGTGTCATTTTGGCTATGTTCAGAGTATAATTAAGGACCAGTTTTTTTTCATATTCCGGGTGATTTATCTCAAAACACCTAATTCTCAGGGCGGTAAGCCGCCTCGAGACTTGTGATTTGCCTTTTCTATGCAGATACTTAAAGGCACCTTTTGAGGTTGAGAAGAACAAAGGGATAATTATGACCCGGAAAAACATCAAAGAGATAAATTCAAAGGGCTTTCGCATTCAAAAACGTGCACGATGGCACGGCAGATATAAACTGTTGCACCTACTGTATTACAATAATTCTTCAAGTCTAAAAGATGGAACAATGTTTGATAAGCCGCCAGCTAACTTATGATGCCCGCTGAGTTGAAGTCCCCGGCTCATTCCTGTCTTCTCCTCCGGCTGATCCCAAGACCTCGAAGGTTGATGATTTCCAGTTGATGCCGCTGAGAGCTTCGAACTGGGCTTCTTCGTCAATTAACCCGGCCGGGTCAATCTCCGGGGCGAAGGTGTGCTAACGAGCCGGAGGGATCAGATTGAGGGCTTCATAGCGAGGGGTTGGAATCCTCTGATTCTCCGCATCATAACCCGGCTGGTACTTGGTTAAGTCGGTGTCGTTCCTGATGAGGGTGGCCACCGGGCGTACAGCCTTCACACATGCCGCGAAGTCCTTCTGGTCGAAGGCTGAGCCGTCTTCCTTCAGGCTTGGGTAGCCCAGGGCGATGTCTGCCGGGTCTAGCTCCGACAGGAATGCTTTGGCCCGGCTCAGCGCGGCAATTGCTCCGGCTCTCGCGGAGGCCCGTCGTAGCTCCTGGATCCGCTGCGGCAGAACAGCGAGCCGGCGCAGGACTTCGGCCAGATGAGTTGGCACCTCGTTGGATAGGGCCACCATAGCTAAGGCACGATGTGACCCGGTGTAGAGCTGTTCCACCAGGGTATACACGGCCTTTAACTTGGTGACCACGCTCTGGTTGAGGTTGGCACTCCTGGGACCTGCTTAACAAGATCAGATAAGCCGGTAACAAGGATGAATCATGACATATACTGACTTGATGAAAGCCGGTGAGGCGACTTACCGAAGATAGCAGCCACCATTTGGGAAACCTGGCGTTTTAGGCCGGAGAGCTCGGCGGTATTCTCAGCGAGAGCCTTCTCCGCCTGTTCTGCCCGGGTCACTAGTGCGGCCTTCTCTTCGACCCAGGCTTTCCTTTCAGCATCAAACTCGGTCTTCAATTTTTCGTGAGTGGCGATGCTGGATACAAACTTGGCGTTTGCCTTCCGGGTCTCCATCTCCTGCATCTTCAGCCGGCTCTTGAGATCCGCAAGATCCGCCTCTAGTTTCTTGCCAACAGCCTGCATATATTTCTGGGTTAATTGACAGTTATTATATAAGTCCCAAGCGTTTTCCAAGCAAAGACACTTGGCACTTGGGGGCTAATGCATATTGAACGCATCTATCTACATACTGCCGGCTCAGATGAGTAAGCCGGAATCTAAGTCTACAACATATTCAAGTATAAGTCATCGACTTGGGGGCTAGCATGGCAAAGGTAACTATGCAGTAAAGTAAGAAGACAGCAGAAGGGTACCTCGGATTTTTGTTGGATCTGGTTGACCATGGCAACCTCGGCGTCCCGGCTCTTGTGGACTTGGCTGATGTAGCCAGAGACGAGCTCTCCAATGCTCAAGTCGGTGTAGCCGGAGAGGTCCAGGTTCACCCGGTGGGGCTGCAGTGACTCCCCCTTCGCGGAGCATTTGGCCAACGCGGTCGGTCTCCCCGGCTCAACGAATTCCGTCCGGGTGATTACCACGTCCGGGTCGTCTGCTGGTGGGGCTGAGCCGGAGGCCTCCGGGTTAACCGACGCTTCGGTCGTTGTCTTGGTAGTCGGGGCAGGGGCCTCAGGCGCCGTGTCCATTGGAGTGGTGGCTTCGGGGGCGGAGGCAGCTGGCGGCTCTTGAGCCGTCACCTCCGGGTCAGGCAAGTCTGGCACTCCGGCTGACCTGGTCTTCTTTGCTCTTTTGGTGAGCTTTGCCTGGGCACTGAAAAGACAGAAGTGTTAGGCGCACAAAGAGTAAGTACAGACAAAGATAATGTAAGAAGATTGTTGTTACCCGGGCGCAGTCTTGAAGGCCGGCAGATTTGACTGCATGGAGTCACCCGAAAAGGGGGAGGTCTCCTGATAATTGGAGTCAGAAGAGTTGAGTGGCTGACGGATAACACCCGCCAATGGATGAAAAGGGTACAGGTGAGAAAAAACCTCAGTGCGACGCTTCCTTGTTGCGTCGGGTAACCCGGTGGAGAGGTCGGTGTCCTTGCGGGTCCGGGTGTGACGCCGGCTTTCGTGAACCTGCTGCTTCAAAAGAAATTGAGGGTCTTGATGAGCTAATGGATGTGAAAAGCTTACTTTCCGGGTTACTCTTCGGACTTTCAGCTGTGGCAAAGGCTTCGAGTTGGAGGAAAGTGACATTACCTCTTCAACCACCGGGTTACTGGCGCCGGTGTCATCCTGTCAATAAGCAAAGTGTTGATAAGGCGGACAGCAACAAACAACAAATATATCAAGAATTTAAAGGTTTAAGGGTTACCTCTGACTCGGAGCTGTCGCTTAATTGCATTAGCTCCGAAGCAGTGGGTCGGCTTCCCTTCTTGCGAGGGGCGGCTTTCTTGGCGGCTTTCTTCGCCTTTCTGGCCTTCTTGGCCACTTCATGGTCATATTTGACCCGCCAGAACTTATCATCAGCCTGAAAGATATAATGATTGATTCTTAAAACGGTTTAGTTGAAGGTTATATGCAGACGAAGATAAAAGTTAAAGTCAGCGGCTTACCGCTGGGGCTGGATTGGTCTTGCAGAAGGGGGCTAGCCCGGTTCTTCCACAGTCTGCCAGGCTCTCGTTTAGAAGAGCCTTGGTCTCTTCCTCTGCAACGTCTTCTGGAAGATCATTGCGACTGTGCCTCTGCGGGTCATCCTTTCGCCCGGTGTACTCACACATTAAGCCGGGGCGGCGGCTCAATGGGATCACCCGCCATGAGATCCAGACCCGGACCAGATCAATTCCGTTCAGACCGTTGCCTAGCAGGGCCTTGATCTTATTGATAGTTGGAAGCAGAGGTTGGCGTTCCGCTGCAGTCAGTTTGTCCGACAGCGGATGAGTCGGCTCTAGACGGGTTGGGCGAAAGCCGGGCAGCTGGTTCTCGTCAGCCGGGGACGTATCTTGGCAGTAGAACCAAGTCATATTCCAGTCCTTGGGGTGGCTTGGCGGCTCTGCGTAAGGGAACAGACAGTCCCTACGCCGCTGGATGGAGATGCCGCCTAATTCCAGACTTGGCCCGTTGGCACACTCGTTTTGGCGGTTTAAGTAGAATAGCTCTCCGAAAAGCAGTAAACTGGGCTCTTCTCCAAGGTACACTTCGCAAAAGACTTGGAAGTTGCAGATGTTGGATACGGAGTTGGGTCCTACATCCTGAGGCCATAAGTCAAAGAAGTTGAGCACGTCCCTGAAAAACTTTGAGCCGGGCGGTGCGAAGCCCCGGCTCATATGGTCTGCGAAGATCACTACCTCCCCGTCCCTTGGCTGTGGTCTCTCTTCTGACGGGTCAGGGGCACGGTAGGACATGCTTTCCTTCTTAGGCAAATATCCGGACTTAACGAAATTGGCCAGGGTCTCGTCGGTGATGTTGGACTTCATCCAGTTGCAAGTGATGGGAGCCTTGGGAGGCATGGTGAAGGTTGGTGGTCTATGATAAAGAGAAAAGTGTCCGGGTTAATTATAAGCCGGAGATCTATCGTTCAAACTAAAATGGCGGCTTATGAAGGGGACTAATGATATATATTCAGATACGGTGGGTTATTTAAGCCGCAGGGGGATTCAGAGTAAATTGGTTATTTACGGCTTTACTACAGTTAAGCCGGAGGATTCTACAGAGCATGGTTCTCTTTAAACCGGAAAGTTCTACGGCGCGTGTTTTCTTTAAGCCGGAAATGTAAGCCGCCAAGATTCAATGGTTGCAGTTTTTACTAAGTGTGGTAAAACAGGTTTCGCATACTACCGTAACTTTTTTGGATCAAAATGGTCGGAGCAAAGAAAATTTTCTAGACCTGAAATGCGGACGCAGGGGAGTTCTTGAGCTCGAAGGGGATCTTATGCAGTGGAAAGAAGTGCGTTTTTCAGGTGAAATGAGTAATAAACAACTACTGCAGTAAGTCTACACATATCCAAGATCAAACAAGGGTGGCAACTACAAGAACTACTGAAGCCTGCGGACCATGGCGAAGAACACGGATGAACTGTTTGAACTCTACCACAGATCTGTTCTAGCAAGCCAGAGGAGACTCACCGGAGTTGGGGAAGAGCGGAAGTCGCCGCCGTTATCTGGTCCGAGTCAGGGTGATGCAGCGGCCGGGTTGATGAAGATCAAGGGCGCGACGGCGGCGGCAGTGGCAGAGCTCAGGCAGAGGAGCGACGGCGCGAGGAGGAAGAAGAGAGCGTGAGAAGAGCCTGTTGGGCCGGCCTATTTATAAGGCGAGGTCATAAGTGGGCGCGAGATTCAAGGAGACCACGGCGTGGTTATCTCCCCCCCCACGACGCCTCGATTTTCGGAATGGCAATAAAAGCAAAGATCCGTTGCGGATCTGGCGGAGTAAAAAACGGACTTAATGGAGAATGACGTCACGGCGGATTATCCGGAGTCCAGAGGATGGCGTCACTCCGGGTTATGGCTTTCACATGAATGATAAGCCGGAGATTTTTTCTGTCAGAAGAGTTGAAGATTGACATGAGCCGGCTCAAATCAATCTGGGGCCTAATGTTGAGGATATAGACCTTAGAGTCACCCGCCAGGAGGGGCCGGGTTACTCGTACGATCGTTGCCAGAAGCCCGGAGCCAAGTTTCAAGACGATGGGCCAGAGATGGGCTGAGACCCGGATATGGCTTAAGGCCCGTAGTTATAATCATTATTATAGTAGAACTTGTAGCGTAAGGCAAGTATAGTTTAGAGTCCGAGCCGGATACTCTTATAAGCCGGCCGGGACTCTAAGGGCTGCTGGGCGTCAGCCTCCCTATATAAAGGGACGACCCGGCAGCGGTTTAAGGGCGACAACAATCTCATCGAGAGCCGGGCTTAGTGGTTTAACTCCTGGCGATCGTAACCCTAATCAATATCACCCCAACTGGACGTAGGCTTTTACCTTCACCGTAAGGGGCCGAACCAGTATAAACCCTCGTATTCCTTGTCCCGCATAACCCCTTCAAGCTTCCTAGTTGCGATGGCTCCATGACTAAGTCCTAGCTCAAGGACATCTGCCGTGACAATTCCACGACAGGAGGTACATTTTTAAGCCGGGATTTTGTGATTTCAAATTCATATATCAAACCTAGAGATATACACATACGGGCATGTTCAATCTTTATAATCATCCACTTTATTCATACACATACACATTTTTGCTTTTGCCATCATATTTAGGATAAACACATTTGGAATTTCATTTGAATTGGAATATATGATGGTATTTGCTTGTACTAGCTCAATGATCCATATTTGAATTGAATGGACAATCTAAGTTTCGAGTTGGAGACATTGATTTTCAAAACTTGCACTTTTTTGCGTGAAAAACAAATAAATTCTCGGCCATGATATCATAGTCGGCCGTACAAGAGCAGAACACTTATAATTCCAGGCGCCAAAAGCTTTCAAACTTCCCGCTCACATCGAAATATCTCGCGCCCGAAAGTTTAGCCCTACGATATTCCTGTTTTACCCCTGCCACATGAGCGGAAAAGGGCTGCTTTGATAACTCCATTGTTTTCCCCTCTTTGCCCCCAACATTCTTCCCCACAACCCCACCCCTTCCCCTCCCCGACTCCCCCAACCACGGCAAGCCGCCGAATCTAGTCCTCCACCGCAGTGGTGGACCTCACACCCCGCCGGATCTACCTTCCGCACCTTGGAACCCCCAACTGCCAACTCACCACTTCACTGGAGCCGCTTCAGCGACTGGCTTGTCCACCGCTCTAGATCTCCTTGACCGCCATCATGGTCCACCACACCGGATCTGCTTAACCGGCGCCCTCGTCCACCACAGTGTAGGCCCTTCACTGACTCCCTCGTCCGCCCCATCGCTCGCCCTTCATACAAGCCCTCGTCCGCCGCAACAGATCCGCCTCACCGAAAGCACTATACACCGCGCCCGCCGAAGACTTCATCCACTACACCAGACCAGCTCCACGGACGCCATATTCAACTCCACCGGCCCTGCTTTACTAACGTCGCAGCCTCATCAGGTTATTTTGATTTGTACTCCTTCGGTTTTTCTCTTCTTTATCGTGCAACTGTTCACTTATCACAGATGAGCTTTCTTGTATGTCGACAGGCGCCGCAACCGAAGCACCGGAGCCGCTTCAGCGACGGCGATAGCCGTCCCAAACTCAACCGCAACACGAGCACCATGGACGATCCTTAGCTATCAAGTATGACAACGATACCCATACGCCGCCGAGAATCAGGTACTATTATCCAATGGCCGACGCCTACGTTCACTTTCTTAGCATAAGCACCGCACCTTTGAATTTCTTTAGGGCATCATTCAATTTTTCATGAGACGCGTTATTCTGCTTGCACCTGTAGGGCCATACTTATGGCAGTGAACATGTTACATGTGCTAAATTACATACCAGTGCACATATAGTTAATATGCTTTAGTTTTGTCCTAAGTATTACTGCACTTCCTAGATATCACTGCCTACTATTTTACTTCTTGCATGCTATATTTATGATAATGGTGTTGTTCTGATGCCACCTGTTAATTCCATCAGACTGCTTCATGTTCTCTATGCTTAATTACACATCAGCAAACTAGCATGTGGTTCCGCTGCTTTTTGTTCGTTTCACCCTACATTTTTTGATGCTAGCTATTACATCACTGCTCCAAGCATCTGTTCATTACTTTTTTGTGTGTTCTTGATCTTCCCAAGTTGCATGACTAATTTGATGCTTCTATTAATTATGGAGCTGCCAACCCCATCAAGCAAAATATTTGTTCATTTGGGGCTGGCACCTCGAACAAGCATAAAAATAGAGTGAAGCAGATATATTGTCGTGTAAGCACACACCCTTCTTTAATTAGTTTAGATGAACCATTGATGATCAACTCGAACCAGTGCATGCGATTAAAAATTAATTTTACCTAAATAGAGGGTGCAGAATAAACTACAACAACTAGATTTGCAACCACGGGATGCTGACGACATCTTCAAGGAACATTGCAACATCAGCGAGGCTTCACAGCAACATATGGTAAGCCAGTGTGTTTTAGTACATGTGAAATGTAATGCGTGTGGGCTGCTTTCTTGGCTTGTGCCCTCAACCTGTAATCCTACAGAATTACAAATAGTTCAGTTGTCTGCTTTGCTGTATTGCTTGATTCGAATGCTTGTTTGTTACTTGTTAGGCTATACGTGAGTTGGCCAATATGTCAACAGTGTATGTTGTACTATCGTAAAGAAATGCATGCCTAGTTCATTTGAGTCCTTAACTTTTCCTCTGAACTTCATCACAAGACTGTCTTCGTAGTTTATATGAGGCCACACTGTTAAGTGCTTTCTCAAATTATTTGAACTTCTTAGATGCCTTGGCAACTTAAATATAGCGGTGGTACACTCCCTTTCAACTAGGGATGTCAACTAGGTCCCGTTTAATCCTAATTAAAGTCCACTAGTGGTATGATAGTTCAGAAGAGTTTTTGTTTTTTGAGGAAAATGAACTAGGGAGCTAGCAAAAACTAACTAGATGGGACTGGCGGATGTCGTTTATTTTCCACTTACATCCCTAGTTTCATCTTACCATTTTAATTTCTTTTCGGCTGATGCTGCTTCGAACCAATTAAATATAGCATGCCATGCTCGGCAATAATTCGTATGTCGTTTACCATGTAAGCTTACTTCCTGGATCATGCGATAACTATCTCTTACTTATGTCCAGCGGAAACCTTTCAGGATGCCGTTCACACTAGGACACAATGTACAACCCCAGTATCTATTTGTGGAAGCAGTGCGCCATCCATGTTACCAGATGGTAGCAGTTGAGAGGCAACACTGCCGGAGAGCAGTCTGAGCACAAATATTATAGTTCTTGAGGCTCTACTAGAGGCAAAAAGAGATGGTGTGTCTGCCATGAATGAGGTCATCTCGATCTTGAGGCTGGAAATTATGCAATTAGCTGCACACATTATGCAAGCAACCCAAGAATTGGAGGAAGTAAGAATGTTGCATTTGTAGACGGAGGAGGTCCTGCTGTTTCTGCTATCTGAAGCCCAGGGTAATCCCAGTTCTTCTTTAGATGCCAGTTGAAATTGTCAATAGATTATTGTACTTGCATGTTGTGTCATGTCTATGTGTTGTCCATGTGTTGTAATGATCCGAATTTTTTAGGCGAGGTAATCCTGAGTACTTGTATGATTGACATAAGGTGAACTGTTTTTCGTGTGAGCATATTGTATTGGATGAAATAAATGTTTGACTCAAAGTGTATCCAACCTACTGAATTCGAAGATCACAACATTTCTAAATCATAATCATATATAAAGGTGGAATAAATATTTGTTGTGGTTTCGAAGAAATAAATAACAAAACATAGAATTATCTGTGGATATTCGTAATCGAATACAAATTGGATTTGAATTTAGTTGCCAGGGCCCAGGGAAAACATGAATGCTAATTCTCCCAAGTTTTGAACGAAGCGGCTAAACACCCACTATCATTTGTTGGCTGCCCGAAGCAAGTGTTTGCGAGATGGAAATTACTATCTACCCCTCAGACTTTGACATCCTTATCGACCGGATTTACACAGCTGTCAATAGGGGTAGACTAGTAACTTCAATCAGACGTGACACGACTGCCTCTGAGCCCATTCAGACACGGTGGGCGCCAAACGTGGGTGGCAAAACACATTTGATTCAAGCTCGTCCGAAAGACATATGTCTCTCCCTCCATTTCCCCATTCATACACGGTGGGCGGCAAAATAAACTCTCCTCGTCCGAAATCGATGTAGGCAAATATTTTAAGTAGGGGCAGATGTGTAACATCCCTCAGCGTGACACAACCGCCCTACCTGTCAGCCCCGTTCATACACCATGGGAGTCAACCGTGGGCGGCAAAACACCCTCTCATCGCCCGAAATCGCTACCGGCAAATATTTGGGAGATGCGAGATTACCGTCCTATCCCCAACCGACGTGATGTCTGAAATTTTAAATGGGGGATAAGTTCATAACTTTCCCACATTTCAGACAAGCGCGTCCCAAAGTTTGAGATCCCCCCTCCCCCTCCATTTCCCCATTCATACACCATCGGCGCCACAACAACCTCCCCACTGCGGCCAGCCTCCTTCGTCCGCCACCCCATCCTCCACCTTGCCAGAGCCGCTACCCCTACCCCGTCGTCCACTGCAAGAGATGGATGTCTCTCATCCACGGCGCCAGACCAGGATCCTTTCATCGCGTCCGTCGTCCACCTTGCCGTTGCCGCTCCTACGACCGCCTCGTCCACGACAACAGGATTTATCCCCCGACCCAGCCGTCTACCGTCTAAAGTCTTCTTCCCCGCTGCCGACAGCCATCGCACCCGTAGCACCCGCAACGTATCAGCAGGGGCCTACACGGCATCGCAACAGAGGTGGTACTCTTCCATATGTGCTTAAGTAATTGATCTTACCCGGAAAATAGATCGTAAATTGTTTACTGTACTTTTCTTGTCCGTATCAAATCGTAGTGGCTAGTTGAAAGAAAACATTGGTTGCGAAGTAGCTTTATCCGGTTTGCACCTTGAGATCTGCCATGGCACGATCACTATACTCGTAAAGCTTATGGTTTCCCCCTTTATATTCACTACCATCATCGTAGGTGCTTCGTGTCATGCTAGCACTGCTACTCAAGACCTCAACCCATCAAGCGAAACAACATGCCACTCACAATTCCAAAGCTTAGGTGTTGAAATACGAATCTGATATGATGCTCATATGAGTACTAAAACAGATAACGTTTAACTGGTCACCTAATGTTCCTATATTCGTTTCGAAAAGCATGTGCGCCACCCACTGGTCCAGCTAGTTCCACTTTCCTGATTTTACTCTTGATGCTTAGGGTTTTCCCCTTTTATCTACTCTACTATGATCTGTGTAGGTGCTTTCTGTCGTACTAGCATTACTCCACCGTTCAAGCTAAACAACACAACACTCAAAATTCCAAAGCTTAGTTGTTCAAATATGATTGTGATATGATACTGATATTAGTTAATAGACACATTTAATTGGTTAGCTAAAGGTCCCACTTGAGTTTCCAAATGCATGTCGCGACATATAGAGAGACAGCAGAATTGCATTTCTTTGTCACTTGTTGACTATACTTTCTTGTCCATACCAAATCTTAGTCTTTATTTCAAAGCAAACATCGGTTGCTAACTACCCTTTGTGCAGTTTGCAGCTTCAGATCTGCCATCCCACTGCCACGGTCAACACTATACTCATCATGCTTACGGTTTCCCCATTTTATGATGACCACGATCATCCTACGCTGTTCGTGTCGTAATAGCACGTCTCCACCCATCGAGCTAAACAAGCTTAGTTGTACAAATTCAAATCTAATATTATGCTGATAGTAGTAAAACTGAGAGATGTTTAATTGGTCAGCTAGTTTCGAAATGCATATGAGCCACATATGGAGAGATCGGAAGGAATAGTATTTCTCTGTGCGCTTTGGTTCATCATGAGTGGGCAACCGACATTGTATAGAAAGACTTGTAATATCTTCAATCTGCTTGCTCTTCTGCTCTTCTTTAAGATGATCCTCTTCTCTTCTTTACTAAGTATGTTCCTTGTTGGGAAGAGTAGGAGAGACATTTGCGGTCGACTGGTCCGGTCGAGTTGTTCTCCCTTAGTATATTTTGAATCTGTCAGGTCGGTTCGACTTGTTCTTCTTTACTATATGTTGAAGCTGTCATCTGCGAAGTATCATCACTTCTGGAGTTCTCATATTTTGAGTAGTAGGCCACATTATATTAATGCACACACCAAATTACAGCATGCATGGCATCTCTCAGAAGAATTGCAGAGATAGCACAAAGGGGTTTACAGGGAGGCAGTATTGGATTAGAATCACTTCTGCATTACAAGGATAATCTTACTTGTTTTTATGTTTTCATGCATTTTAGGTATTGAACATTATCAAAATGAATATGAGAATGGGCGCATGAGAGGAATATTGCGGAACAATCCACTGGCTAACAAACTTGGCATGGTGGAGGATGGCCTATCTTATTCACCCATCAAGGTGCTTGCTCTAACTTGGCAAGGTTGTATTGGTCGCACATATTTTGCATCTGACCTCTTGCATTACTTCTACTTTGTTATACCATCTGCTTAGTTTAAGCATCATATATGAGTATATGCCATACCTATCCATTTTCTGTACCTATTCCATGTGTCGTCATACTATGTTTTTCCAGTCAAATGTTGTTCTTTCGTAATAGATGTCCAAAAGGAAGAGGGTGAGTGCAGATCCTCAAGGAGTACAAACCAGGTATTTGGAAAAGGTAGTGATACCTGATAAATCAGATAGATCAGCAGCCACAGAAAACACATGCCCAACTGTACCACACTTTACCCCTACTCCACTGGCCAAACCCCTATTAGAACTGCTAAGAGCCTAGCGTCAGGTACTGTCTCTGATATCAATTCAAAGTTTGAACTCCTAAATTTCTGCATGTGCCTTACCTTCTCTCTTGTATGAAAACTAATTTCAGATGAATCTCCTTGCTCAAAGGATCATAAGATCTCACAACAATACTGGGCTCTGCATTGCTCTTGTCAGTACCTCTTGCCCTTTGTTTGCATACTTACACTCATTGCTGTTTGATTATATAGCATCACTGTAAATGTTCGCTTCTTTATCCTCCCTTTGCTTGAAATTATAAGATCTAGATTTACTCTTAGATAAATGTAGAATTAACACTTTTGGATTGCTCATGTAAGTACCTGTTGTCATGTACTCCCTCTGTATTGAATTAATTTTTGATCAATTGGATGTATTTAGAACTTAATAGTGCTAGATACATCCATTTGAGTGACAAGTAATAACAGACGGTGGTGGTATAGAATGTTGATTGTCTAGCATTACTCTATATCTTATCTGCCCTGCCCTCCACTTTCTCCAAATTATCATATCTACATTTACTCTTACCAAATGTTGAATAAAGCCAATGCCACTGCACACATTGATGTCTACATTCCTCTTGTCAATACCTTTTGCCTTGTAACCCTGTACTTAATTAAGTGCTATTTGATTATGTATCACCAGTCTGCACCTGAGCTTCATTATCCTTTGTTTCTTCCAATATTATTTGATATATATTTACTCTTTGCAAAATGTAGAATAATGCCAACGCTTATAAAGAATTTTCTTTGGGGAATTTATTGAATTATCCTTCCATCAACATGGAGAAGGGTGATACGTCTCCAACGCATCTACTTTTTCTCACACTTTTCCTCTTGTTTTGGACTCTAATTTGCATGATTTGAATGAAACTAACCCCGGACTGACGCTGTTTTCAGCAAAACTACCATGGTGTTGTTTTTGTGCAGAAATGAAAGTTCTTGAAATGGAACGAAACTTTGCAAGGAATTTTTATATCAATAATAAGAATTTCTAGAGCCAAGACCTGCCGGAGAGGGGCACCTGGGTGGGCACAACCCACCAAGGCGCGCCCCGTCTCCTGGCGCGCCCAGGTGGGTTGTACCCACCGGGTGGCCCCGCTGAGGACCCCCCTGATACTATAAAATCACATATTTCCAGAAAAAAATCAAGGAGAAAGAATTATCGCGATCCACGAGACGGAGCCGCCGCCAAGCCTTGTTCTTCATCGGGAGGGAAGATCTAGAGTCCGTTTGGGGCTCCGGAGAGGGGGATCTTCGTTCTTTGTCATCGCCAACCAATCTCCATCGCCAATTCCATGATGCTCCCCACCAGGAGTGAGTAATTCCTTCGTAGGCTCGCTGGTCGGTGAGGAGTTGGATGAGATTCATCATGTAATCGAGTTAGTATTGTAAGGGCTTGATCCCTAGTATCCACTATGTTCTTAGATTGATGTTGCTATGACTTCGCCATGCTTAATGCTTGTCACTTTGGGCCCGGGTGCCATGAACTCAGATCTGAACCGTTTATGAATTCATCATTATATCCATGTTTTAGATCTGATCTTGCAAGTTATAGTCACCTACTACGGTTATGATCCGACAACCCCGGAGTGACAACAACCGGGCCCACCCCGGAGTGACAACAACCGTAGTTTGAGGAGTTCATGTATTCACTATGTGTTAATGCTTTGCTCCGATTCTCTATTAAAAGGAGGCCTTAATATCCCTTAGTTTCGAATATGGACCATGTTGCCACGGGAGGATAGGACAAAAGATGTCATGCAAGTTCTTTTAATAAAGCACGTATGAATATTTACAGAATACATGCCTACATTATATCGATGAACTGGAGCTAGTGCCGTATCGCCCTAGGTTATAACTGTCACATGATGAATATCATCCAACAAGTCACCGATCCAATGCCTACGAATTTATTTATATTGATCTTGCTGCGTTACTATTTCTATCATCACTGTTACACTTGCTACAAAATTACTGCTATCACTGTTACTGTTACCGTTGTTGTCACTACTATCAAAACAATCAAACTACTTTGCTACTGATCACTTTGCTGCAGATAATTAATCTCCAGGTGTGCTTGAATTTACAACTCAGCTGCTAATACCTTCAAATATTCTTTGGCTCCCCTTGTGTCGAATCTATTAATTTGGGTTAAATACTTTACCCTCGAAAACTTTTGCTGTAACACCCCGGATGTAACTTTCCATATTTGTTAACGCCAACTCTTGCCATTTTCGGCTATGTGTTATGATATTCCCTCGGTGGTTGGGTTTTGTCTTTCGTCTTGCATTTTGTTCATGTCATGCATCTCATATCATGTTATCATGTGCATTGCATTTGCATACGTGTTCGTCTCATGCGTCCGAGCATTTTCCCCGTTGTCCGTTTTGCAATCCGACACTCCCACATGCATCGGCGCCCCCCTCTTGTTTCTTTTCGTGAGCGGGTGTTAAACATTCTCGGAATGGACCGAGGTTTGCCAAGTGGCCTTGGTACACCACCGGTAGACCACCTGTCAAGTTTCGTTCCATTTGGAGGTCGTTTGATGCTCCAACGGTTAACCGGGTAACCGCAAAGGCCTTTTGTGTGTTGCAGCAAAACCCCCCTCCAAACAGTCCAATAACCCCTCTAAGTCCCCTCCATGCTCTCGGTCATTCGATCACGATCGTGTGGGCGAAAACCGCACTCCATTTGGAGTCTCCTAGCTCCCTCTACCAATAAATATGTGATCCCTCTCGGATTTCTCGCGCAGATCAAAACCCTAACCCTTCCTCTCTCCGCTGCCGGACGTGTCCGGTCCGGCCGGACGAATCCCGCCGCCGCACTCGACCAATCGGGGCGTGACACGTGGCCTCCGCACCGCCCCACCGCCGCCGGCCCGCGTCTGGCCCACGGGGCCCGACCGCCGCCGCCCGCACCCGAGGCTCCCCCGCCGCCCGCGCGCCTCCGCCTCCTTCCCCGTCGCCCGCGGCTTCTCCGTGCCGCTCGCCCGTCTTCGCCACCGCCCGGCGACCGCTCCATCGCCGGAGTTGCCCGCGCCCGAGCCGGCGTCCCCGCCGCCTCCATCTCCGGTGGCTCCGGCGCCCGTGCCCGTCCCCGACGCCTCCTTCTCCTGCGACGCCGTCCCCGTCCGCCCGACGCCTCCTCCGGCCTCCTCCTCTCCATCTCCGGCGAGGAACCCCGGCGAACCTCGGTTCGCGCGCCGGATCTGGATCTAGACGAGGTTGACCGCCCCCCCCCCCCCCCCCGAAATTCTGTCCCGAAGTATTTTCACATTATGTGCTCATATTCATCACATCATATCTCATGGCATACTGCTCCGTTTTGCGTGCATGATATATCGTAATGTTTGTCTCAAGATGCTCTGTATTTTGTTCCATTGTGCCCTGCTCGTTTGAGTCCATATTGATGCCCAAATATCTGGTGCAAGAGTGCTATATGATGTTTACTGCTGTTACTTATCAGAACTTGATGTTTTGTTATTTTTGTTGCATTTGATGTGTGCATCTTATGGGCATGAGCTCTACAGGTGTTTTGATCTATGCCATGCTATCTTTACAGAGGTGTATGCCATGTATTTTTGTGATCTATGTGGTGACTAGCACAAGCATGCAAACTAGGCTTCGTGATATTTCTGTTTTCTGGGACTAAGGATTTTTGTCAAGTTTGTTACTGCTGTTTTTTTCTTGCCATGTATCCATGTGTCTACAGAGAGATCCATGCTTCTTTTGGGCATATTCAGTAAGGATGTTTTGTAGATATAGCTATTCTCTATACATCCATGCCCCTGTTTGCACTTATGGAGTGCCATAGCATGTCTTAATCTTGCTCTACTTTTGCTATAAATATTCCTGGCAGATTGTTAACATGATGTTCAATTTTGTCAAGGTTGTTTAGTTGATCCATACGTGCTATGAACTTTATCTTGCCATGGTTAGCTTCACAAACATGCCATCTTTCTGTAGGTATGCTTGTTTTGTCATGCATTGCTTTGTGATGAGTGCATCAAGCTCACCAAGATGCCTTCATAATTCTGTTAATGCCATGCTCTGTTTTCTGCTAAGTCTGAAACCTGTTAACGAAACTTGCTATGTTTACATGGGTGCCATCAGATCTTCTGATCCTTTTTGGCTCATGGTCATTAAGGGACTTTTCTTCTATGCATTTATTAGATTCATGCCATGCCTTGTGTTGCTATTATAAGTTCTTGTAGCATGTGTTTTGCTTGCTCTGAACATTGCTACCTGATGCTGTTTCTGCCATGTCCAGTATTTTTACCAAGTCTGTGAACCTGTTATCTTTTGCACTTTTGCCATGCTTGTTTGAGGCTGTTATTTTGTGATCTAGCTGTAGCTCAGTGTTCATCTTTTGTCAAGCATCTCCTGTAGATTACTGTCATATGCTTTGTTGCTATGTTGGAGTGCTGTAGCATAGTTACTTGATGTATTCTAAGTGCTATCATGCTGTTAATCGCAGAATCGTGTCATTCTTGTTTTGCTTGCCATTTGCAAACCATGCATCCGTTTCCGGTGATCTTTATATCGATTTCGACCGAAATCATCTCATCTTTCCAGTGGCATACTTGGTTTGCCAAGTTACTGCTTTGTTCATCCTTTTTCTTCCGCAGCACGCTTATGCATCGCATATCATATCTCACATATCATGCATGTATTGCATCATGTTGCTTGTGCATTTCCCGTGATTGATTGTGGTTCCATTGCTTGTGTTCTTGCTGTGGGTAGAGCCGGGAGACGAGTTCGTGAATGAGGAACCTGTTGAGTACGCTTACGAGGATCAAGCTTTCGACAACTCTGAGAACCTTGCAGGCAAGATGACCATACCCTCGAAATCACTTCTATCTTTGCTTTGCTAGTTGTTCGTTCTATTGCCATGCTGCGCTACCTACCACTTGCTATATCATGCCTCCCATATTGCCATGTCAAGCCTCTAACCATCCTTTCCTAGCAAACCGTTGTTTGGCTAAGTACCGCTTTTGCTCAGCCCTTCTTATAGCGTTGCTAGTTGCATGTGAAGTTGAAGTTGGTTCCATGTTGGAACATGGATATTTTGGGATATCACAATATCTATTATTTAATTAATGCATCTATATATTTGGTAAAGGGTGGAAGGCTCGGCCTTATGCCTGGTGTTTTGTTCCACTCTTGCCGCCCTAGTTTCCGTCATACCGGTATTATGTTCCTTGAGTTTGCGTTCCTTACGCGGTTGGGTGATTTATGGGACCCCCTTGACAGTTCGCCTTGAATAAAACTCCTCCAGCAAGGCCCAACCTTGGTTTTACCATTTGCCACCTAAGCCTTTTTCCCTTGGGTTTTCGCGAGCCCGAGGGTCATCTTTATTTTAAACCCCCGGGCTAGTGCTCCTCTGAGTATTGGTCCAACCTGTCAGTCGCCGGTGGCCACCAGGGACAACTCTGGGCTCACCTATCGGAAGCTTGGACAATCCGGTGTGCCCTGAGAACGAGGTATGTGCAGCTCCTATCGGGATTTGTCGGCACATTCGGGCGGCTTTGCTGGTCTTGTTTTACCATTGTCGAAATGTCTTGTAAACCGGGATTCCGAGACTGATCGGGTCTTCCCGGGAGAAGGTTTATCCTTCGTTGACCGTGAGAGCTTATAATGGGCTAAGTTGGGACACCCCTGCAGGGTATTATCTTTCGAAAGCCGTGCCCGCGGTTATGAGGCAGATGGGAATTTGTTAATGTCCGGTTGTAGAGAACTTGTCACTTGACTTAATTAAAATATATCAACTGTGTGTGTAGCCGTGATGGTCTCTTTTCGGCGGAGTCCGGGAAGTGAACACGGTTTGAGTTATGCATGAATGTAAGTAGTTTCAGGATCACTTCTTGATCATTTCTAGCTTCGCGACCGTTGCGTTACTTCTCTTCTCGCTCTCTTTTGCGTATGTTAGCCACCATATATGCTTAGTGCTTGCTGCAGCTCCACCTCATTACACCATCCTTTCCTATAAGCTTAAATAGTCTTGATCTCGCGGGTGTGAGATTGCTGAGTCCTCGTGACTCACAGATTCTACCAAAACAGTTGCAGGTGCCGACGATACCAGTGCAGATGACGCAACCGAGCTCAAGTGGGAGTTCGACGAGGAACGTGGTCGTTACTATGTTTCTTTTCCTGATGATCAGTAGTCGAGCCCAGTTGGGACGATCGGGGATCTAGCATTTGGGGTTATCTTATTTTCATTTGGATTTGACCGTAGTTGGTCTATGTGTGGATTTTGGTTGATGTATGAATTATTATGTATTGTGTGAAGTGGCGATTGTAAGCCAACTCTCGTTATCCCATTCTTGTTCATTACATGGGATTGTGTGAAGATAACCCTTCTTGCGACAATACCACAATGCGGTTATGCCTCTAAGTCGTGCCTCGACACGTGGGAGATATAGCCGCATCGTGGGCGTTACAAGTTGGTAATCAGAGCCATCCCCGACTTAGGAGCCCCCTTCTTGATCGAATCGCTGGCGTTGTTGAGTCTAGAACAAAAATGTTTTGAGTCTTAGGATTATATATATCGGAGAGTCGGATTCTTTTTACTCCTCAGTCTCTTCGTCGCTCTGGTGAGGCCTCCTGACGTAGAAGTTTTGACTCTTCTCTCCTCAAATTTCACTAAAAAAATTTAGGATCACGCGGGTATCTTGGAATCGTTCCGATGGTTTTGTGATGAGAACATTGTTCTTGGTGCCTCCTGACATTTAGGGGTTGTGGCAGTGTCCCGGGGAGTTGAGCTCCGAGGTGTGGTCGTCACAATTTTATCGTTGCAGTTCTGGAATACCTGAGTTTCGCCGACATCGAAAATCTCTTTTATGCAGTTGTTGGTGAGATCACCTCGACGCCACCTAGTACTGGGGCGGGAGTTCGGGAGTATTGCCATAACTCGTATAACGGATGCTTTTCGAAGGTTGAGGTACACGATTTCCGAAGGTTTCTTGGTTATGTGTTGACAGATGGATACAGCTGGATCTAGGAATTGCTAGTTTGGGTGATATATTTTGTGTCCCCTGTATCCCCAACACCAGATTGCATAACCAGAAAGTTTCGGGAGTTTATAGGTGGGATTCAAGTAGCTCTTAGCATTTCTTCCCGCGGATATTTGGTTTGTGATTGGGTAATCCTTACCACTTATTTGTTCCAGTTGCACCTTGTTATTTTATTCACCAATCTCTTATCAAGTGGCTTCTCACCTTAATGGAAGTGTGATGATTTACTATGGAATTCATTCGTTCATCCTCGTTCGAATGTTTATTGTGAAGACTATATGTTGCAATTTCTATCCGTTGATTCAACTTGTCTATTTGTCTATCAAGATGCTAATGGATGTCACCCTCTTCAGGATGGCTCCGCCAACGCGTCAGAATCCGGAACACAATGAGGGGAGTCATGCGAACCCTCCGCCACCACCTCCGCCTCCGGAGGCATGGCAAGCTATCATGGCAGCCACCAACGCCAACGCTCAGATGGTTGCAATGCAACTCTTGCAAGAACGCACCCAGGGGCAAGGCAATCAAGGAAATCAAGGCCAAGGCAACAATCAGCCTCAGTTCGCTACCCTCAACCAGTTCCTCGCTAATCAGCCGAAGTCTTTCAGCTGCTGTGCCGAGGCCACAGACGCCGATGATTGGCTCGTGGACATCAACAAGCATTTTGAATGTAGCAATGTCAGGCCTGAGGACTTTGTCAAGTTCGCTTCTTTTCAACTCAATGATCAAGCTGCCGAGTGGTATCAACAATACAAAGATTCCAGAGGAGGTCGTGTGATTACCTGGGATGATTTCCGTCGAGACTTCAAAGCTCACCACATTCCACAAAGTGTTGTTGAGAGCAAGCATGAGGAGTTCCGCAATCTCAAGCAAGGCAGCATGTCCGTGTATCAATACAATACAATCTCAAGCAAGGCAGCATGTCCGTGTATCAATACAATACTCGGTTCGCTAAGCAAGACGTTCATGATGAAAAGAGCATGATCTATCAATTCAGAGGTGGCCTCAGAGAAGATCTGCAATTACCTCTCGTGCTTTTTGAGCCGACCAAGTATGATGATTTCTACAATATGGCTCTGAAGCAAGAGGCTGCTCAGCTCAAGTGTGAGGCTTCTAAGAAGAGAGTCAGGGATGCGGTTCAGTCTTCTTCTTCCTCACTAGTGGCTGCTAAGCAACAGAAGTTCTGGTTGCCTCCTCCTCCTCCGTTTTGTCAGCCTTTCCAGCGGAAGAACAAAGGTGGCCATGGATCTTCCCACCCACCCAACCCTTGCTATCAGAACAAGTCTCAGAATCAAGCTCCAAAGTCGAATGCTCCTTATCATCGTCCACTCTCAGAGGTGACTTGCAACAAGTGTCAGCAGAAAGGTCACTATGCTAACAAGTGCTTCAATCAAAGGCGCCTTCCGCCTCCTCCTCCTGTGAGATCTTCCAGCAATGCAGTGGTCAAGCATAATCCCAAGTTTGCAAAGGTCAACATGATGAACGCAGCTCAAGTGGAGGAATCTACTGATGTGATAATGGGTAATCTCTCAGTTAATGATTTTCCTGCAAAAGTTCTTTTTGACACTGGTGCATCCCTTAGTTTCATCTCAAGACCATTTGCATCTAAGCATGAGTTGCATTTCCAAGAATTGCCTAGAACGTTAGCAGTTGTCTCTCCGGGAAAATGCATGAACGCAAGCTACATGGTTCCGGATGTTTCCATCAAGATGGGGAACTATAAATTTCTGTCTAAGCCAATTGTCCTTGGTGACTCGGATATTGATCTAATTCTCGGGATGGACTGGCTTTCTAAGCACAAGGCTCAACTTGATTGTGCTGCCAGGGAAATTCAATTGACACACTCTTCTGAGGATGATATCATTTATGCCGCTCGTGACGAGACCATTCGGTTATTCTCTCTCAACGAGAAGGGCGAGCTAGACGCAATCTCTCAGATTCCAGTCATTTGTGAGTACCAAGATGTCTTTCTAGAAGAGCTTCCGGGTATGCCTCCTCACCGGCCAGTTGAGTTCGTTATCGATCTTGAGCCTGGCACTGAACCCGTTTGCAAGCGTCCTTATAAGCTCAGACCCAAGGAGCTGAAAGAATTGAAGAAACAGCTCGATGAACAAGAGCGTTTGGGTCTGATCAGACCGAGTTCATCTCCATGGGGTTGTGGCGTTCTTTTTGTCCAGAAGAAGGATGGCACGGACCGACTTTGTGTCGATTACCGTCCATTGAACAAGAAGACAATCAAGAATAAATATCCACTTCCCAACATCAATGAGCTGTTCGAGCAACTTAAAGGTGCTAAAGTATTCTCCAAGCTTGACCTCCGGATGGGTTATCATCAGATTCGCATTCGTGAAGAAGATATTCCCAAGACAGCATTCAGAACAAGCTTTGGTTCTTATGAATATACTGTCATGTCTTTCGGCCTTGTCAATGCTCCTCCAACATTCTCTCGAATGATGAACTTCATCTTCAACCCCTATACCAATGAATTCATCCTGGTGTATCTCGATGATATCTTGGTCTTCTCCAAGAATAAGAAGGATCATGCCAAACATTTGCGATTGGTGCTCGACAAGCTCAGAGAGTATCAATTCTATGCGAAGTTTTCCAAATGTGAGTTTTGTCTTGATGAAGTTCATTACCTTGGTCATATCATCTCTGCCAAGGGCATCACTGTTAATCCCGAGAAGGTGTCCGCGATTGTGAATTGGGAACCTCCTCAGAATGTCAAGCAGCTTCGCAGTTTTCTTGGTCTTGCAAGCTATTGCCGAAGATTCGTTGAGAATTTCTCTAAGATTGCAAAGCCTCTTTCCAACCTCCTCCAGAAGCATGTGAAGTATGTCTGGACTCCTGAGTGTGACGTTGCTTTCAACACTCTCAAAGAGAAACTCGTCACAACTCCTGTCTTAACTCCTCCTGACGAATCCAAGTCATTCGAAGTTTTTGTGATGCTTCTCTTCAAGGTCTCGGTGCTGTGTTAATGCAAGAGAAGAAAGTTGTGGCCTATACCTCTCGTCAGTTGAAGCCCAATGAAAAGAAATGAGTTGGCGGCAGTTGTCCATGCATTAATAACATGGAGACATCTCTTGTTGGGAAGAAAAGTGGACATATTCACCGATCACAAGAGTCTCAAGTACATCTTCACTCAGCCCAACCTCAACCTCAGGCAGACTCGATGGGTCGAGATGATTCAAGAGTACAATCCGAGTATTGAATATACTCCAGGCAAGGCCAATGTCATTGCAGATGCTTTGAGCAGGAAGGCTTATTGCAACAGTTTAATTATCAAGCCATTCCAATCGGACCTTTGTGAAGCTTTCCGCAAACTCAATCTCCAAGTTGTTCCTCAAGGCTTTCTTGCCAACCTCCTAGTCTCTCCTACTTTGGAAGATCAAATTCGTGAGGCACAACTCCTGGATACCATGGTGAAGAAGGTGAAACGTGGTATTGATAAGGGTGTTTCCAAATACAAGTGCTATCGCATTGATGACAGAGACACTTTGTTCTTTGAGGACCGGATTGTGGTTCCTAAAGGTGATCTAAGGAAAGTCATTATGAACGAGGCACACAATTCTCTTCTTTCCATTCATCTTGGAAGTACGAAGATGTACCATGACCTCAAGCAGTCGTATTGGTGGACTCGAATCAAGCGAGAAATCACGCAATTCGTGAATGAATGTGATGTCTGTCAAAGGGTGAAAGCAGAACACCAACGACCAGCTGGTCTCCTCCAACCTCTTGCTATCCCAAAATGGAAGTTTGATCATATCGAAATGGACTTCGTGACTGGATTTCCAAAGTCCAAACGCGGAAATGATGCTATCTTCGTTGTCATCGACAAGCTTACAAAAGTGGCTCATTTCCTTCCAATCAAAGAATCTATCACATCAGCTCAGCTGGCAGAGCTATACACCTCCAGGATTGTCTCCTTGCACGGCATTCCACAATTGATATCTTTAGATCGTGGAAGCATCTTCACTTCTAAGTTCTGGGACTCCTTCCAGAAGGCCATGGGCACCAACATTCGCTTCAGCACAGCTTTCCATCCTCAAACTAGTGGCCAAGTTGAGCGAGTCAATCAAATCCTTGAAGATATGCTCAGGGCTTGTGTCATTTCCTTTGGCATGAAGTGGGAAGATTGTCTTCCATATGCCAAATTCTCCTACAACAATAGCTTCCAAGCGAGTTCGGGCAAGGCCCCATTCGAGATTCTCTATGGCAGAAAGTGCCGTACTCCTCTCAATTGGTCAGAGACTGGTGAACGCCAACTTCTTGGCAACGACTTAATCACAAAGGCTGAAGAAATGTGTAAAGTCATCCGTCAAAATCTCAAAGCCGCGCAATCGCGCCAGAAGAGTTACTATGATAGCAAGCACCGTGATGTGGCTTTCGAGATCGGAGACCATGTCTACCTCCGCGTCTCTCCAATGAAAGGCACTCGTCGCTTCGGTATCAAAGGGAAGCTTGCCCCTAGATACGTGGGTCCTTTCAAGATCATTGGCAAAAGAGGCGACCTCGCCTATCAACTTGAGCTTCCTTCCAACTTCGCGAACGTGCATGATGTGTTACACGTGTCACAGCTTCGCAAGTGCTTCAAGACTCCTGAGCGCACCATCAACTTCGAAGAGATTGATCTCCAAGAAGATCTGTCTTATCATGAGCACCCCATTGCTATTCTTGAAGAGACTGAGCGCAAGACTCGCAACAAGTCAATCAAATTCCTGAAAGTGAAGTGGTCGCACCATTCCGACCGAGAAGCCACCTGGGAACGCGAGGACCACCTCCGTTCCGAAGTGTTGGAGTGTTGTAACACCCCGGATGTAACTTTCCATATTTGTTAACTCCAACTCTTGTCATTTTCGGCTATGTGTTATGATATTCCCTCCGTGGTTGGGTTTTGTCTTTCGTTTTGCATTTTGTTCATGTCATGCATCTCATATCATGTCATCATGTGCACTGCATTTGGATACGTGTTTGTCTCATGCATCCGAGCATTTTCCCCGTTGTCCGTTTTGCAATCCGACACTCCCACATGCACCGGCGCCCCCCTCTTGTTTCTTTTCGTGAGCGGGTGTTAAACGTTCTCGGAATGGACCGAGGTTTGCCAAGTGGCCTTGGTACACCACCGGTAGACAAACTGTCAAGTTTTGTTCCATTTGGAGGTCGTTTGATGCACCAACGGTTAACCGGGTAACCGCAAAGGCCTTTTGTGTGTTGCAGCAAAACCCCCTCCAAACAGTCCAATAATGTGATGCCCCCGATTCAATCGTAGACTAATCATGCACGCAAATGTGTATGATCAAGATCAGGGACTCACGGGATGATATCACAACACAACTCTACAACATAAATAAGTCATACAAGCATCATAATACAAGCCAGGGGCCTCGAGGGCTCGAATACAAGTGCTCGATCATAGACGAGTCAGCGGAAGGAACAATATCTGAATACAGACATGAGTTAAACAAGTTTGCCTTAAGAAGGCTAGCACAAAAGTAGCAACGATCGAAAAGGCAAGGCCTCCTGCCTGGGACCTCCTAACTACTCCTGGTCGTCGTCAGCAGACTGCACGTAGTAGTAGGCACCTCCGGTGTAGTAGGAGTCGTCGTCGACAGTGGCATCTGGCTCCTGGGCTCCAGCATCTGGTTGCGACAACCATGTAGAAAGGAAAGGGGGAAAAGAGGAAGGAAAGCAACCGTGAGTACTCATCCAAAGTACTCGCAAGCAAGGAGCTACACTACATATGCATGGGTATATGTGTAAAGGGCCATATCGGTGGACTGAACTGCAGAATGCCAGAATAAGAGGGGGATAGCTAATCCCGTCGAAGACTACGCTTCTGGCAACCTCCATCTTGCAGCATGTAGAAGAGAGTAGATGGTAAGTTCACCAAGTAGCATCGTATAGCATAAATCCTACCCGGCGATCCCCTCCTCGTCGCCATGTTAGAGAGCGATCACCGGGTTATATCTGGCACTTGGAAGGGTGTGTTTTATTAAGTATCTGGTTCTAGTTGTCATAAGGTCAAGGTACAACTCCGGGTCGTCCTTTTACCGAGGGACACGGCTATTCGAATAGATAAACTTCCCTGCAGGGGTGCACCACATAACCCAACACGCTCGATCCCATTTGGCCGGACACACTTTTCTGGGTCATACCCGGCCTCGGAAGATCAACACGTCACAGCCCCACCTAGGCACAACAGAGAGGTCAACACGCCGGTCTAAATCCTATGCGCGCAGGGGTCTGGGCCCATTGCACACCTGCGCGTTGCGAGGGCGGCCGGAAGCAGAGCTGGCCTAGCAGGTGTTCCAGTCCAATCCGGCGCGCGCCGCTCCGTCGCTGACGTCAAGAAGGCTTCGGCTGATACCACGACGTCGAGTGCCCATGACTGTTCCCGCGTAGTTGGTTAGTGCGTATAGACCAAATGGCCAGACTCAGATCAAATACCAAGAACTCGTTAAGCGTGTTATTTTTAAGTATCCGCGGACGCCGACCAGGGCGAGGCCCACCTCTCTCCTAGGTGGTCTCAACCTGCCCTGTCGCCCCGCCACAAAGTAACAGTCGGGGGCCGTCAGGAACCCAGGCCCACCTCTACCGGGATGGAGCCACCTATCCTTTCAGCCCCCTCATCAGAATCACTTGCGGGTACTCAACAAGCCGACCCGACTTTAGTCACCACATGTGTCATGTATATAAAGTATATAGCATATACCCGTGATCACCTCCCGAAGTGATCACGGCCAAGTAGTATAGCATGGCAGACGGACAAGAGTGTAGGGCCACTGATGGAACACTAGCATCCTATACTAAGCAGTAGGATAGCAGGTAAGGGTAAAAACTGTAGCAACAATGAAAGGCTATGCAACAGAATAGGATTAACCAAAATCAGTAACATGCTACACTACTCTAATGCAAGCAGTATAGAGAAGAATAGGCGATATCTGGTGATCAAGGGGGGGGGCTTGCCTGGTTGCTCTGGCAAGAAGAAGGGGTCGTCAACTCCGTAGTCGAACTAGGGGTCGCCGGCAGTCTCGGGGTCTACCGGAAAGAAGTAACGGAGGGGGAACACAATAAATAACAGAGCAATCAAAGCATCACAAAGTGTAACATGGCAATACGCCGTGCTAGGTGTGCCCTAACGCGGTAGTAGGTGATACCGACGAAGGGGGGAAACATCCGGGAAAGTATCCCCGGTGTTTCACGTTTTCGGACAGATGAACCGGAGAGGAAAGTTGCGTGTTTGCTATGCTAGGGATGTGTGGCGGACGAACGGGCTGCGTATCCGGATTCGTCTCGTCGTTCTGAGCAACTTTCATGTACAAAGTTTTTCCATCCGAGTTACGGTTTATTTTATAATATTTTATAAAGATTTAATCATTTATTGGGATTATTATTAATTAATTAATTGGAAAAGGAATTACTGCATCATCATGACGACAGCATGACGTCAGCGGTCAAAGTTGACCGTTGACTAGTCAACTGACAGGTGGGGTCCATTTGTCATTGACAGCTAACTAATTAACAGAAGTTAGTTTTATTAACAGGTTAATTAGGTTTAATTAGATAACGAACAAAATTAATTAAGTTAATTAGTTTATTAATTAATTAATTAACTATTTAATATTTTTATTTATTATTAACATTTTTTAAACCCTTTTTTCATTTTCGTTCTCAGGGGTGTGGGCCCCGTTTGTCATTGGCCCAGAGGCCAAACGGGCGCGGTGCACTGGGCTCGGGTTAACGGGGGGTGGAGCGGAGCAACGGGGCTCGCTGGCGCGAGCGCCTTCGGCTGTGGCCGTGGCCGCTGCTGGTCCAGCAGCAGCAAGGGCCGGCGAGCGGAGCGAGCATGGGCTGTCGGGGAGGCGCGGTCGGCGCGGCACGGCAGGGCGCGGGGTAGGCGTGGCCGGTGTGGGGCGTCGGGCGACCAGGACCTGCGTCGGCGCGGGCGAGCGCGAGGGGAGGGAGCGGGTGCGGGTGCCAGCGCGCTCCGGCAGAGCGCGGGCGCGGCCAGGTGGAGGCGGGTGCGGTGGCACACGCGGACGTGCGAGGGGCTCACGGCAGAGGACGACTGCAGCGAGTGGATGCGCGAGGGAGCGGAGCTCCTATGCGGCCACGACAGGGCTTTGGTCACGGCGATTGTGAGGTGACTGCGGGCATCGGCGCGGACGCAGGGCATGGCGGGCACAGGGGAGAGAGGTGGCGGAGGCCGGGGGCCTCACCCGCGTTGGAGAGACAATGGGCGCCGTGGCTTGGGGGAAGCCGGTCGGGGGAGAGGTCGGGGAGGTCCAGGGCGGGGCAGTCCGGCGAGATCCAGCAACGACGAGGTCGCGGACGGGGCGGCGAGGTAGCAGGAGGCACCGGGCGACGGCGTCGCGGTGAAGGGGTCGGGGCCCTCCGCCCCGATCCAGACGAGGGAGGGGAGAGAGGCGTGGGGGATCGAGGGGAGGGGAGTGGGGATCGTGCAGGGGGGAAGTGGGGGGGCGATAGGTAAGGGTTTCCGTCGGTGGGGGGTTATGGAGGGGTTAGGTGGGCCGGCCTGGTTGGATGGCCAGCTGGGCTGAGGCCCAGCGCGGGGGGGGGGGGGGGGGAGGTTTTCTCCTTTGGTTTGTTTTTTTCTTTGGTTTTGTTTTACTTTTTCTTATTTTTCTTTTATTTCTTTACTGTTTTCATTTATAGTTTCTATTATTTTAGTTTTATAAAATACCAAGTTAGCACCTAAATTAGTATTACTAATTAGGCCACTGCCATAATTATTTTGGCACACTACTAATTTAGTTATATTATTATAACTTTATAAAAGGCATTAAATTAATTGTCTTGCCCTAAGCTTTGGTTATTTTTGTGAATTTAAATATTATAAGAAATGTTGGTTTCTCCATCATTATTACTCATGAATTATTCGGCAACACCCCAACATTTTAGTTTTAATATTTGAAAATATTTTATTGTTTGCTTGATTTTGAATTTGAATTCGAAATGGTTTCGAACTAACGCGAGATTAGCAATAGTAATCGAGGTGACATGGCATCATTAATGTGGGATTACTGTAGCCTAATTATCCGGGCGTCACAATTCTCCTCCACTATAAGAAATCTCGTCCCGAGATTTAAGCGGTGGAGTAGGGGGGGAGTGTTGGTAGCGAAAACCTAACGAGTCTTCTCGGTCTTGGCTGCCCTTTCGAAGAGGTTGATCCCTTTCGTTGATGCCTTCATTTCTCTGCTTCAAGTCACCATGATCAAGTCGTCATCCTTTCTTCGGGATCTCCGTCGTACTTAAGAAGGAATAAGGGGGCATAGCGGAAGAATGGACCTCTGCAAGGTAGAATATCTGGTAGATAACATCGGGGAAGGTGGTGGAAAGTAACTCTCGAATTGGAACTTAAGGAAACACCGAGAGCAAGTAGGACGGTGCAATAAGAAGTTTCGAGAGGATAGGCAATCGTTCATTGCCTGAAACAAAACATGATAGGGTTCATAGCAATGGGAATAAGTATTGTGTCTGATACCAGAATTGGTGATCTTTCGGAAGGTGGCTCATGAATTACGTACGAGGCCATGCGCGAGGAATAACCTTAAGAACAGGGGGTGTATAGGAGAGTCAGGTTTCGATCCTGTGGAACTGTGGGTTATGGGCCCACCATGTGGGTTAAAAGTAGGAAGGCGGTGATGTCTTGCACGATCATGCAAGTAAGGCATGTCAGAGGGTAGCCTGTCAGTTATATGTCAGCAACAACGTCGGTACCAAGGGCGAGGGACAAAGAGAACCATTTTCCTGCTCGTTGAAACGAGGCAAACCAATAGGCAAAGTTATCGTCCATCGGTGGTTACCGGAATGTCATCAACAATAGTAACAGGGTCTTACTGACAGAGTTGTACACCGATGTGTTTACATAAGCAGGAGAAAATTACTACTTAGATCATATAGATCACCAGAAAGGTTAAACAAATCAATGAAAAGGAAAAGGTGACCATCAGATTAAACAGAACAATGGAAAGGTAAATGTGTTTAAACACATGTTTCAGGGATATATCCTTCACAAGGACATGCAGAGCATGATATCCATGATAGGATATAATGCAGAAAAACCCTTTAGGTAAGGGGAGAGGAAGTTCATGACATTACCCATACAGCGGTGTTTGGATAATTGATAAAGAGAATTTAGCATTGTGCTTCAAATGTTCTTGTTGAAAATCGGAGTACCACAGACATGCTTCGAGATAGCATTGACATGGTCATTGGGTAAAGATCAAACTTTGGAAACACAAAGGATCCATCAGGAACCGCTTGTAGAATAAGTCTTACAATTTCTTCATGGAAGAAAAGATAACCTTGCTAATAAGGAAACTCTAACCGTAGGTCCTCCGGCCAGATGTGCTGGGCATGACATCACCTTACCGGGTCATATAGAGACCAATGTTATAACTCTTGGAATTAGGTTTCAACCATCATATCTGAACGAGCTTCAGATCTGATTGGGGTCTAGATACTTCAAACTCGGAATGCCTAAGAAGAAAAAGGTGCAACACCAATTGACGAGATGACATTGTAAGATTCTCGGGAAACGAACTATGGAAGCAAGTTCTGAGACAAGGGTTCGTCATTAAATCAAGGAGAGGTGAGGAGGTGACTGATTGACTCAGCGACAATCCATTGAGATTTCCAAAAGATGGATTTCCACAACTATGTGAACAAGGAGATAACATTAGCTAGATCGAATGACTTAATGATGTATGCTCGAGGAAAACATACACAGTTAAACATTGGTTGAAATGTGCACCCGAAATATGGGCTAGGTAGCACGATTAATGGTCGAATGATGATTCAATAAGCCATAGACGTAGAATGAAACTATAGACCAATAACTTCAAAGCAATAGGGTTGCTAGGAGTTTAGAATTTACACATCACAGACCATTTGTCGGTATTTCGGTTAGAAACAACACTGGGACCAAGAAAGAATGGGGATGGTGAGAAGTATCACTGTACCAAGAATTCTTAAGAGGTGGAGTAATCCTCACGACATTCTTGACATCAAAGATGGTAATACTCCACGGTGGAACATAACATAAGTTGGATAGCAGGGAAATCAAGATACAACACAAAATATGAACAAGTTTGTGTTGGGGGGAGGCAAGAATGTTGTCGATGATAACACAATTCATCGAGGGGCAAGGATGGTATTTCTTATCCTGAATTTCAACACACAACTTGGAAGAAGTCAAATTGTTGACGATGATCACGACAAATTTGTCGAGAGGTTTTCAAGATGTAATTGATCGACGATGACATCAAGTCAAAGGAATGATGAAAGCGAAAGGTTATTGGAACCACGGTTAGGACACAAACTCGAAATCAAGTTTGCTGTTCAAGGAGAAGTGATATGACGAGGAAGATCGACGCAAGATTAGCTCACTGTCGAAATTTGTGCGCTGGGAAGGTCCAGGTAGCACAGTTAAAATTCAGCACGATAATGATGTAGCCAATCAGGCTAGGAATGACGTGATCGGGTACAAACTCATAAGTAAAGAAGATTACTAAGAGTTGTTTAATCGCAGTGCGGACTTGATTCAGTTATCGGTGGTTTTGAGTGTTTAAAAACTCGAAGCCCGTGAAAAATTGGAATCAATGAGAATGTAGCACTTGATGGAGAACTCATAATAAGTTATGCAGTTCCGTGATAATCTCGAGATACCAGGGGGGTAATACTCGACGACAAACCAAAGTAGAGGTTGGACTGGGGTATTGCTCTGCAGAAGACAAGTGCTTAACTTGTACGAGAAATGGTATTTAAAGGAGAACATGGTCGGAACCACGATTGCAAAAGGCCAGATCCCAGATATAAGATGAACTTATACCAAGGGAATAATTAATTTAAGAGAAGCTTTTAATGATAAGATCTACATCGTGTCCATGGGCATGAACACAAAGTTCAAGGTCGACTCCCACTTCTCCAATGCATAACCTTTCATTCACTTCTCGCATTCGATGAAGTTGTATGGTAGAAAATTATCTGGTAAAATACCAGAAGGGTATGGCTTGTGAAAACCTTCGGGTTCATACGGTTTTTAGGGAAGGTATAGGTTCAATCCATCGGGGCATCTTAGAAACATATACCTCAAACTTCATGAGTAAAATCACCAGCTCAAAAGTAGAGTATGGTTATCAAGCAGAGTATACAAATTACCAAAGGCATTATATATCCATGGAAATGATCACAAGGTTATTGAATATGAAGGACACTGTCGGATAATAACCCAACAAGGGGTCTTGTGGTCTACAACGGAGCTGATGCGAGTATCGGTACTCTATCAGAGGAAGAAGGAACGAAAGGGCATCGGACTAAAAAAACAACTGAGTAATTCAAAGCTCAAATGCAAAGGAATTATCATTTCCCAATCAAGGGATCAGAAGCCAAGGGTCTGATTAAGAATGGATAAGTTGAACAGACTTAGGGGTACAACCGACGGCAATTTGATTGGTCGATAACCAGTTCACGTTTCAAATGACGTCTGAGCCGGAAGGATGAACTCTAGGCTTTGATTGAGGATTGCGAGCATTCGCAACAAATTGAATCAACGGACTCAAAATGATAATGACAAGAGATGCCAATAAGATTACGAGACTTAAGATTAATCATAATGCAAGTAAGCAAGAATTTCAAGAGCAAAAGGCTCCTGAGGATTTTCGGAAGATCGAATGGTATTTTGAACACTTTTGTGAAATATGTGAATCAACTGGGGATGATCAGATACTCGATAAGGGCGAGAAATTATCCGTAGGGGTATTCAGGTGGCAAGGAACTGCAATGCAGTAGACACAAAATATTCTCGGGACAATAGAGAGAATTTCGGGGTATCTTGTAATAACAAGATCAACTGGGAAACATTGTATGAATGGCGAGGATTATCCATAGGAGTTTATCGATGGAAGGGAATTGCAAAAGCGATGAACACAAGTTCTCGAGTTATCAGCGGAGAGTATCTTCAGGGTCTTCACGTGCAGCAGACGATCATCAGTAATAAGGGGCTCTCCGGGTGAAAGTGATAACGAGATCCTAATGTTAGATTTAGCAAAATTCACATAACCCGAATAGAAGAGAGATCAGAGTCCCAGAGTATAGATAAGGAGTAAAAGATCCTAATACCACCCAATGGCGACGTGGGCCCGTAAGCCACACAGCCATGTTAGTAAAAAACTTTTTCAATAACTAGACTCGACTTCGGCCAAGGAGTTGGAAAGGGGGAGTCCTACAGGCAGTCGGCTCTGGTACCAACTTGTGACGCCCCCGATTCAATCGTAGACTAATCATGCACGCAACTGTGTACGATCAAGATCAGGGACTCACGGGAAGATATCACAACACAACTCTACAACATAAATAAGTCATACAAGCATCATAATACAAGCCAGGGGCCTCGAGGGCTCGAATACAAGTGCTCGATGATATACGAGTCAGCGGAAGCAACAATATCTGAGTACAGACATGAGTTAAACAAGTTTGCCTTAAGAAGGCTAGCACAAAAGTAGCAACGATCGAAAAGGCAAGGCCTCCTGCCTGGGACCTCCTAACTACTCCTGGTCGTCGTCAGCGGGCTGCACGTAGTAGTAGGCACCTCCGGTGTAGTAGGAGTCATCGTCGACGGTGGCGTCTGGCTCCTGGGCTCCAGCATCTGGTTGCGACAACCAGGTAGAAAGGAAAGGGGGAAAAGAGGAAGGAAAGCAACCGTGAGTACTCATCCAAAGTACTCGCAAGCAAGGAGCTACACTACATATGCATGGGTATATGTGTAAAGGGCCATATCGGTGGACTGAACTGCAGAATGCCAGAATAAGAGGGGGATAGCTAATCCTGTCGAAGACTACGCTTCTGGCCACCTCCATCTTGCAGCATGTAGAAGAGAGTAGATGGTAAGTTCACCAAGTAGCATCGTATAGCATAAATCCTACCCGGCGATCCCCTCCTCGTCGCCATGTTAGAGAGCGATCACCGGGTTATATCTGGCACTTGGAAGGGTGTGTTTTATTAAGTATCTGGTTCTAGTTGTCATAAGGTGAAGGTACAACTCCGGGTCGTCCTTTTACCGAGGGACACGGCTATTCGAATAGATAAACTTCCCTGCAGGGGTGCACCACATAACCCAACACGCTCGGTCCCATTTGGCCGGACACACTTTTCTGGGTCATACCCGGCCTCGGAAGATCAACACGTCGCAGCCCCACCTAGGCACAACAGAGAGGTCAGCACGCCGGTCTAAATCGTATGCGCGCAGGGGTCTGGGCCCATCGCCCATTGCACACCTGCACGTTGCGAGGGCGGCCGGAAGCAGACCTAGCCTAGCAGGCGTTCCAGTCCAATCCGGCGCGTGCCGCTCCGTCGCTGACGTCAAGAAGGCTTCGGCTGATACCACGGCGTCGAGTGCCCATAACTGTTCCCACGTAGTTGGTTAGTGCGTATAGACCAAATGGCCAGACTCAGATCAAATACCAAGATCTCGTTAAGCGTGTTTTAAGTATCCGTGGAACGCCGACCAGGGCCAGGCCCACCTCTCTCCTAGGTGGTCTCAACCTGCCCTGTCGCCCCGCCACAAAGTAACAGTCGGGGGCCGTCAGGAACCCAGGCCCACCTCTACCAGGATGGAGCCACCTGTCCTTTCAGCCCCCTCATCAGAATCACTTGCGGGTACTCAACGAGCCGACCCGAGTTTAGTCACCACATGTGTCATGTATATAAAGTATATAGCATATACCCGTGATCACCTCCTGAAGTGATCACGGCCCAGTAGTATAGCATGGCAGACGGACAAGAGTGTAGGGCCACTGATGGAACACTAGCATCCTATACTAAGCAGTAGGATAGCAGGTAAGGGTAACAACTATAGCAACAATGAGAGGCTATGCAACAGAATAGGATTAACCAAAATCAGTAACATGCTGCACTACTCGAATGCAAGCAGTATAGAGATAGGCGATATCTGGTGATCAGGGGGGGGGGGCTTGCCTGGTTGCTCTGGCAAGAAGAAGGGGTCGTCAACTCCGTAGTCGAACTGGGGGTCGCCGGCAGTCTCGGGGTCTACCGGAAAGAAGTAACGAAGGGGGAACACAATAAATAACAGAGCAATCAAAGCATCAGAAAGCGTAACATGGGAATACGCGGTGCTAGGTGTGCCCTAACGCGGTAGTAGGTGATACCAACGAAGGGGGGAAACATCCGGGAAAGTATCCCCGGTGTTTCCCGTTTTCGGACAGATGAACCGGAGAGGAAAGTTGCGTGTTTGCTATGCTAGGGAAGTGTGGCAGACGAACGGGCTGCGTATCCGGATTCGTCTCGTCGTTCTGAGCAACTTTCATGTACAAAGTTTTTCCATCCGAGTTACGGTTTATTTTATAATATTTTATAAAGATTTAATCATTTATTGGGATTATTATTAATTAATTAATTGGAAAAGGAATTACTGCATCATCATGACGACAGCATGACGTCAGCGGTCAAAGTTGACCGTTGACTAGTCAACTGACAGGTGGGGTCCATTTGTCATTGACAGCTAACTAATTAACAGAAGTTAGTTTTATTAACATGTTAATTAGGTTTAATTAGATAACTTACATAATTAATTAAGTTAATTAATGAATTAATTATCTATTTAATATTTTTATTTATTATTATCATTTTTAAAACCCTTTTTTTCATCTTCGTTCTCAGGGGTGTGGGCCCCGTTTGTCATTGGCCCAGAGGCCAAACGGGTGCGGTGCACTGGGCTCGGGCTAACGGGGGGTGGAGCGGAGCAACGGGGCTCGTAGGCACGAGCGCCGGCGTCTGTGGCCGTGGCCGCTGCTGGTCCAGCAGCAGCAAGGGCCGGCGAGCGGAGCGAGCAGGGGCTATCGGGGAGGCGCGGTCGGCGCGGCACGGCAGGGCGCAGGGTAGGCGTGCCTGGTGCGGGGCGTCGGGCGACCAGGACCCGCGTCGGCGCGGGCGAGCGCGAGGGGATGGAGCGGGCGCAGGTGCCAGCGCGCTCCGGCAGAGCGCGGGCGCGGCCAGGTGGAGGCGGGTGCGGTGGCACACGCGGACGTGCGAGGGGCTCACGGCAGAGGACGACTGCAGCGAGTGGATGCGCGAGGGAGCGGAGCTCCTATGCGGCCACGACAGGGCTTCGGTCACGGCGATTGTGAGGTGACTGCGGGCATCGGCGCGGACGCGGGGCATGGCGGGCACAGGGGAGAGAGGTGGCGAAGGCCGGGGGCCTCACCCGCGTTGGAGAGACGATGGGCACCATGGCTTGGGGGAAGCCGGTCGGGGGAGAGGTCGGGGAGGTCCAGGGCGGGGCAGTCCGGCGGGATCCAGCAACGACGAGGTCGCGGATGGGGCGGCGAGGTAGCGGGAGGCACCGGGCGGCGGCGTCGTGGTGAAGGGGTCGGGGCCTCCGCCCCGATCCAGACGAGGGAGGGGAGAGAGGCGTGAGGGATCGAGGGGAGGGGAGTGGGGATCGTGCAGGCGGGAAGTGGGGGCGATAGGCTAGGGTTTCCGTCGGTGGGGGGTTATGGAGGGGTTAGCTGGGCCGGCCTGGTTGGATGGCCAGCTGGGCTGAGGCCCAGCGCGGGGGGAGGTTTTCTCCTTTGGTTTGTTTGTTTTTTCTTTGGTTTTGTTTTACTTTTTCTTATTTTTCTTTTATTTCTTTACTGTTTTCATTTATAGTTTCTATTATTTTAGTTTTATAAAATACCAAGTTAGCACCTAAATTAGTATTACTAATTAGGCCACTGCCATAATTATTTTGGCACACTACTAATTTAGTTATATTATTATAACTTTATAAACGGCATTAAATTAATTGTCTTGCCCTAAGTTTTGGTTATTTTAGTGAATTTAAATATTATAAGAAATGTTGGTTTCTCCACCATTATTACTCATGAATTATTCGGCAACACCCCAACATTTTAGTTTTAATATTTGAAAATATTTTATTTTTTGCTTGATTTTGAATTTGAATTCGAACCGGTTTCGAACTAATGCGAGATTAGCAACAGTAATCGAGGTGACATGGCATCATTAACGTGGGATTACTGTAGCCTAATTATCCGGGTGTCACAAATAACCCCTCTAAGTCCCCTCCATGCTCTCGGTCGTTCGATCACGATCGTGTGGGCGAAAACCGCACTCCATTTGGAGTCTCCTAGCTCCCTCTACCTATAAATATGTGATCCCTCTCAGATTTCTCGCGCAGATCAAAACCCTAACCCTTCCTCTCTCCGCTGCCGGACAAATCCCGCCGCCGCGCCCGACCAATCGGGGCGCGACACATGGCCTCCGCGCCGCCCCACCGCCCCGGCCCGCGCGGCCCGCGTCTGGCCCGCGGGGCCCGACCGCCGCTGCCCGCACCCGAGGCTCCCCCGCCGCCCGCGCGCCTCCGCCTCCTTCCCCGTCGCCCGCGGCTTCTCCGCCGCCGCTCGCCCATCTCCCCCGCCGCCCGGCGACCGCTCCATCGCCGGAGTTGCCCGCGCTCGAGCCGGCGTCCTCGCCGCCTCCATCTTTGGCGGCTCCGGCGCTTGTGCCCGTCCCCGCCGCCTCCTTCTCCGGCGACGCCGTCCCTGTCCGCCCGACGCCTCCTCCGGCCTCCTCCTCTCCATCTCCGGCGAGGAACCCCGGCGAACCTCGGTTCGCGCGCCGGATCTGGATCTAGGCGAGGTTGACTCCCCCCCCCGAAGTATTTTCACATTATGTGCTCATGTTCCTCGCATCATATCTCATTGCATACTGCTCCGTTTTGCGTGCGCGATATATCGCAATGTTCGTCTCGAGATGCTCTTCATTTTGTTCTGTTGTGTCATGCTCGTTTGAGTCCGTCTTGATGCCCAAATCTCTGGTGCAAGAGTGCTATATGATGTTTACTGCTGTTTCTTATCAGAACTTGATGTTTTGTTATTTTTGTTGCATTTGATGTGTGCATCTTATGGGCATGAGCTCTACAGGTGTTTTGATTTGTGTCATGCCATATTTACAGAGGTGTATGCCATGTATTTTTGTGATCTATGTGATGACTAGCACAAGCATGCAAACTAGGCTTCGTGATATTTCTGTTTTCAGGGACTTAGGATTTTTGCCAAGTCTGTTACTGCTTTTTTTTTGTTGCCATGTATCCATGTGTCTACAGAGAGATCCATGCTTAGTTTGGGCATGTTCAGTAAGGATGTTTTGTAGATATAGGTATGCTCTATCCATCCATGCCCCTGTTTGCAATTATAGAGTGCCATAGCAGGTCTTAATCTTGCTCTACTTTTGCTATAAAATATTCCTGGCAGATTGTTAACATGATGTTCAATTTTGTCAAGGTTGTTGTAGTTGATCCATACATGCTATGAACTTTCTCTTGCCATGGTTAGCTTCACAAACATGCCATATTTCTGTAGGTATGCTTGTTTTGTCATGCATTGCTTTGTGATGAGTGCATCAAGCTCACCAAGATGCCTTCATAATTCTGTTAATGCCATGCTCTGTTTTCTGCAAAGTCTGAAACCTGTTAACGAAACTTGCTATGTTTACATGGGTGCCATCAGATCTTCTGATCCTTTTTGGTTCATGGTCATTAAAAGACTTTTGTTATATGCATTTATTAGATTCATGCCATGCCTTGTGTTGCTATGATAAGTTCTTGTAGCATGTGTTTTGCTTGCTCTGAACATTGCTACCTGATGCTGTTTCTGCCATGTCCAGTATTTTTACCAAGTCTGTGAACCTGTTATCTTTTGCACTTTTGCCATGCTTGTTTGAGCCAGTTATTGTGTGATCTAGCCGTAGCTCAGTGGTCATCTTTTGTCAAGCATCTCCTGTAGTTTACTGTCAGATGCTTTGTTCCTATGTTGGAGTGCTGTAGCATAGTTACTTGATGTATTCTAAGTGCTATCATGCTGTTAATCGCAGAATCGTGTCATTCTTGTTTTGCTTGCCATTTGCAAACCGTGCATCCGTTTCCGGTGATCTTTATATCGATTTCGACCGAAATCATCTCATCTTTCCAGTGGAATACTTGGTTTGCCAAGTTACTGCCTTGTTCATCCTTTTTCTTCCGGAGCACGCTTATGCATCGCATATCGTATCTCGCATATCATGCATGTATTGCATCATGTTGCTTCTGCATTTCCCGTGATTGATTGTGGTTCCATTGCTTGTGTTCTTGCTGTGGGTAGAGCCGGGAGACGAGTTCGTGAACGAGGAACCTATTGAGTACGCTTACGAGGATCAAGCTTTCGACAACTCTGAGAACCTTGCAGGCAAGATGACCATACCCTCGAAATCACTTCTATCTTTGCTTTGCTAGTTGTTCGTTCTATTGCCATGCTGTGTTACCTACCACTTGCTATATCATGCCTCCCATATTTGCCATGTCAAGCCTCTAACCATCCTTTCCTAGCAAACCGTTGTTTGGCTAAGTACCGCTTTTGCTCAGCCCTTCTTATAGCGTTGCTAGTTGCATGTGAAGTTGAAGTTGGTTCCATGTTGGAACATGGATATTTTGGGATATCACAATATCTATTATTTAATTACTGCACTATATATTTGGTAAAGGGTGGAAGGCTCGGCCTTATGCCTGGTGTTTTGTTCCACTCTTGCCGCCCTAGTTTCCGTCATACCGGTATTACGTTCCTTGAGTTTGCGTTCCTTACGCGGTTGGGTGATTTATGGGACCCCCTTGACAGTTCGCCTTGAATAAAACTCCTCCAGCAAGGCCCAACCTTGGTTTTAACATTTGCCACCTAACCCTTTTTCCCTTGGGTTTTCGCGAGCCCAAGGGTCATCTTTATTTTAAACCCCCGGGCCAGTGCTCCTCTGAGTATTGGTCCAACCTGTCAGTCGCCGGTGGCCACCAGGGGCAACTCTGGCTCGCCTATCGGAAGCTTGGACAATCCGGTGTGCCCTGAGAACGAGATATGTGCAGCTCTTATCGGGATTTGTCGGCACATTCGGGCGGCTTTGCTGGTCTTGTTTTACCATTGTTGAAATGTCTTGTAAACCGGGATTCCGAGACTGATCGGGTCTTCCCGGGAGAAGGTTTATCCTTCGTTGACCGTGAGAGCTTATAATGGGCTAACTTGGGACACCCCTGCAGGGTATTATCTTTCGAAAGCCGTGCCCGCGGTTATGAGGCAGATGGGAATTTGTTAATGTCCGGTTGTAGAGAACTTGTCACTTGACTTAATTAAAATATATCAACTGTGTGTGTAGCCGTGATGGTCTCTTTTCGGCGGAGTCCGGGAAGTGAGCACGGTTTGAGTTATGCATGAACGTAAGTAGTTTCAGGATCACTTCTTCATCATTTCTAGCTTCGCGACCGTTGCATTGCTTCTCTTCTCGCTCTCTTTTGTGTATGTCAGCCACCATATATGCTTATTGCTTGCTGCAGCTCCACCTCATTACACCATCCTTTCCTATAAGCTTAAATAGTCTTTATCTCGCGGGTGTGAGATTGCTGAGTCCTCGTGACTCACAGATTCTACCAAAACAGTTGCAGGTGCCGACGATACCAGTGCAGGTGACGCAACCGAGCTCAAGTGGGAGTTCGACGAGGAACGTGGTCGTTACTATGTTTCTTTTCCTGATGATCAGTAGTGGAGCCCAGTTGGGACGATCGGGGATCTAGCATTTGGGGTTATCTTATTTTCATTTGGATTTGACCGTAGTCGGTCTATGTGTGGATTTTGGATGATGTATGAATTAATTTATGTATTGTGTGAAGTGGCGATTGTAAGCCAACTCTCGTTATCCCATTCTTGTTCATTACATGGGATTGTGTGAAGATAACCCTTCTTGCGACAATAACACAATGCGGTTATGCCTCTAAGTCGTGCCTCGACACGTGGGAGATATAGCCGCATTGTGGGCGTTACAATTGCGATCCCCTATAGTTGTGGGTTATCAAGACCTTTTTCTGGTGCCATTGGCGGGGAGCATAGCTATATTTGTTGAGTCACTTGGTTTATTACCATATTATCACTATGAAGAATCTGAAGGATCTAAAGACTAAGATTTATCCCTCTAAGACGAGGGGAGGTAAGGAACTGTCATCCAGTTCTGATTTAGATTCACCTTCTGTTATGAGTAAACTTGCAACACCACCACATGCTATTAATTCTTATATGTTGCAAGTTATTGATGATGCTACTTCTACTATGAATGATGCTAGTACCTTGATTGATAATGATGATGTGCCACTTGGTGAATTTCTTGATAAACAAATTGCTAGAGTTATACAACATGATGTTGTTGAATCTGATGATGAGCTTGAAACTGAATCTCCTGAGACACCTGCTAAAACTAGCCTTCCTAGATATGAATTTCCTAAGGTACCGGAAGGTTATGTTATTAGTGAAGAAATACTAGAGATATTCTTGCTTGCAATGATAGAGATGATCTAGAGAAATTACTACAAAAGTACAAAGAAAAATCTCTGAATGCTAGAATGAAATGCGATCCTAAGTTTCCTACTTCACCTATCTTTATTGATGACAAGGATTATGAATTCTCTGTCGATCCAGAGTTAATTATTTTGGTTGAATCTGATCCTTTCCATGGTTATGAAACTGAAACTGTTGTGGCACATCTTACTAAGTTGAATGACATAGCCACTCTTTTTTACTCATGATGAGAAAAATTGCTACTACTTTATTCTCATATTATTTCCTTTCTCATTAAAGAGTGATGCTAAATCTTGGTACAATACTCTTGCTCCTGGTTGTGTGCGTAGTCCCCAGGATATGATTTATTACTTCTCTGAAAAATATTTTCCTGCTCAAAAGAAACAAGCTGCCTTACAGGAAATATTTAACTTTGTGCAAATTAAAGAAGAGAGTCTCCCACAAGCATGGGGGAGGCTTTGCCAGTTACTTAATGCTTTGCCTGATCATCCTCTTAAGAAAAATGAAATACTTGATATCTTCTATAATGGACTAACCGATACTTCTAGGGACTTCCTAGATAGTTGTGCTGGTTGTGTTTTCAGGGAACGAACTGTTGGGCAAGCTGAAGAATTATTGAATAATATATTGAAAAATTATGATGATTGGGCTATTCCTGAACCACCACCTAAACCCACTCCGAAGAAGGTATATTATATCTCAGTCCTGAAGATATGCAAGAGGCAAAGAAATCTATGCAAGAAAAAGGTATTAAAGCCGAGGATGTTAAAAATTTACCTCCTATTGAAGAAATACATGGGCTGAATACACCACCACTGCCTAAGGTGGTAGAGGTAAATTCTCTTATGAAGTTCAATGAAAATGATCATCCTCACAATATGCATCCTAGTCAATGCCTTTATGAGTTGGAAAACTATATTAGAAAACAAGATCACCTCAATGCAAATGTTATGAAACAATTGAAATATAATTCTGATATAATTGCTCGCTTGGGTGACTTGTTATATAGAATATCAAATGATGTTAGAGGTGTTGGAAAACATGATTCTATGGTTCAAACTCAACTAGAACAAGTTGCTAAATCACAAAGAGAATTACTTGATGAAATGAATAATAATATGCATGACTTTGCTGTTAGAGTTGCAACTAGAGGAGCTAAAATGACTCAGGAACCACTTTATCCTGAGGGACACCCAAAAAGAATTGAACAAGATTCACAAAGAGCTAACACTAGTGCACCTACTCCTTCTAAAAACAAAAAGAAAAAGAAAAATGATAGGAGCTTGCATACTTCTAGTGAATCTGAAATAGAAAAACCTCCTGATAATGATAATGAAACTTCTATCTCTGATGCTGAAACTCAATCTGGTAATGAACACTCACCTAGTGATAATGAAAAAGATAATTATGAGGTTCATGAAGACTCTCAACCAACCAATGAAAAAGAACCAGATAATGATGTTGAGATAGAACCACCTATTGATCTTGATAACCCACAACCTAAGAATAAAAGGTATGATAAAAGAGACTTTGTTGCTAGGAAACACGGTAAAGAAAGAGAACCGTGGGTTCAAAAACCTATGCCTTTTCCACCCAAGTCAATTAAAAAGAAAGATGATGAAGAATTTGAACGCTTTGCTGAAATGCTGAGGCCAGTCTTTTTGCGTACTCACTTGACTGATATCTTGAAAATGCCTCCTTATGCAAAGTATATGAAAGACATCATCACAAATAAGAGAAAAATACCGGAAGCTGAAATCTCCACTATGCTTGCTAATTACACTTTTAAAGATGGAGTACATAAAAAACTTGGAGATCCGGGAATACCAACTATACCTTGCTCTATCAAAAAGAATTATGTGAAAACTGCTTTGTGTGATTTAGGAGCTGGTGTTAGTGTTATGCCTTTCTCTTTAAATAAAAGACTTGACTCTAATAAACTCATACCTACTGAAATATCTTTGCAAATGGCTGACAAATCAACTGCCATACCTATCGGTATTTGTGAGGATGTGCCCGTTGTTGTTGCTAATGTTACTATTTTGACTGACTTTGTTATACTTGAGATGCTCGAGGACGAACATGTCGATTATCCTTGGTAGAACCTTCTTGAATACTGCAGGGGCTGTTATTGATTGCAATAAAAGCAAGGTCACTTTTCATATTAATGGTAATGAGCATACGGTGCACTTTCCGGAGAAACAATTCCAAGTGAATGGTATTAATGTCATTGAAAAATCTCTGACAATCACTATTGGAAGTTTTCAAATACCTCTACCTACTGTCAAAAAGAAATATGAAATGCTTATTGTTGGGGAAATGCATATCCCCATTGAGGTAACTTAGTGATTTACGAAAGTTCTTCGGTTTCATGCTAATCGAAAGTGGTTGTTAATAAGACCTGATCAACCTTATTAATGAATCATTTTTGAGCGGTATGAAGTTGATGAATTTAGTAAGCACTACCTTCTGTCCCCACTTTTTGTTTTCTGTTTTTATTAGTTAAATAAAATAAAATGCCATGTTTTGTTTGTTTTCTGAATCTTCCGTGCAATAAAAAATGACCCAAAAATAAAGTTCTCAGAATGCCCTGAAAATTTTATACGATTTTTTTCTGAATATTTAAGAATTTTTGGTGCAAATAATACCAGAGGGAGGTGCACCAGGTGGACACAACCCACCTGGGCGCGCCAGGACCCCTAGGCGCGCCCTGGTGGGATGTGGTCCCCACGTGGGCCCCCTCACTCATCTCTTTAGCCCACATCATCACTCACCTTCAGAAAAAAAATCCCCACTGCTCTCTCTCCCTTGTTCTTGAGCTCAAACTCGCGGATTTCGATCTCTTTGCTCGAAGCTTTCTTGAACCCACAAGTATAGGGGACCAGTTGTAGCCTCTTTCGATAAGTAAGAGTGTCGAACCCAACGAGGAGCTAAAGGTATAACAAATATTCCCTCAAGTTCTATCGACCACCGATACAACTCTATGCATGCTTAACGTTCGCTTTACCTAGAACAAGTATGAAACTGGAAGTACTTTGTAGGTGTTGTTGGATAGGTTTGAAAGATAATAAAGAGTGCGCAAATAAAAAGTAGGGGATGTTTAGATGAAGACACAACTAAGTTAGTTTTAGTAGAGAGCTTTTTGTCACACAAGAAAGTTATTTGTCCCTAGGCAATCGATAACTAGACCGGTAATCACTATTGCAATTTTATATGAGGGAGAGGCATAAGCTAACATACTTTCTCTCCTTGGATCATATGCACTTATGATTGGAACTCTAGCAAGCATCTGCAACTACTAAAGATCATCAAGGTAAAACCCAACCATAGCAAACCCTACAGCGGGGATCCCTCACGCTTGCACGACATGGAGAGCACCATAGGACAGCACTAATAATAAAACATGCAACTCAAACCAATCACGATCATCAATGAACCCATAGGACAAAACGGATCTACTCAAACATCATAGGATATCCATACATCACTGGGAAATAATATATAGCGTTGAGCACCATGTTTAAGTAGAGATTACAGCATGTAAAAGAGGGGTTACACCACTGCATAGAGGGGGGAAGAGTTGGTGATGACAGCGGTGAATTTGTTGGTGTAGATCGTTGTCGCGATGATGGCCCCGGTGGCGTTCTGGCGCCACCAGGAGAGAGGGGGAGAGAGCCCCCTTCTTCTTCTTCTTCCTTGACCTCCCCCCTAGATGGGAGAAGGGTTTCCCCTCTGGTACATGGCCTCCATGGCGGCGGAGGGGTGGGAGCCCCTCCGAGATTGGATCTCTCTCTCTCTCTCTCTCTCTCTCTCTCTCTCTCTCTTTCTCTCTCTGTTTCCTTCTATTTCTGCGCTCCCTGATTCTGCCCTTTCACCGTTTCTTAAATTCCCAGAGATCCATAACTCCAATTGGGCTGAAATTTGGACACGATTTTTATCCGGATATTGGCTTTCTTGCGGCGAAAGAAGGGCACCAACCGCCTTACGGAGTGGCCACGAGGGCCTAGGGCGCGCCCTACCCCCTGGGGCGTGCCCCTCACCGTTGTAGGCCCCTAGGGCATCGTCTCGCGTTGATTCCACTTCCCAAAATTCACATTTATTCCAAAAAAATCTCCGTAAGTTTTTATCCTGTTTGGACTCCGTTTGATATGGATTTTTTGGGAAACAAAAAACATGCAACAAACAGGAACATGCAACAAAAGTATGTAAAAGTTGTAGAATATTGGCATGGAATAATCAAAAATTATAGATACGACGGAGACGTATCAGCATCCCCAAGCTTAATTCCTGCTCGTCCTCAAGTAGGTAAATGATAAAAAAAGATAATTTTTGATGTGGAATGCTACCTAGCATAATCTTGATCATGTAATCTAATCATGGCATGAATATTAGGACACGAGTGATTCAAAGCAATAGTCTATCATTTGACATTAAGACAATAATACTTCAAGCATACTAATAAAGCAATCATGTATTTTTCAATATAACATGGCCAAAGAAAGCTTATCCCTACAAAATCATATAGTATGGCTATGCTCCATCTTCACCACACAAAATATTCAAATCATGCACAACCCCGATGACAAGCCAAGCAATTGTTTCATACTTTTGATGTTCTCAAACCTTTTCAACTTTCATGCAATACATGAGCGTGAGCCATGGATATAGCACTATAGGTTGAATAGAATATGATGGTGGAGGTTGTGTAGAGAAGACAAAGAGGAAGAAAGTCCCACATCGACGTGGCTAATAAATGGGCTATGGAGATGCTCATCAATTGATGTCAATGCGAGGAGTAGGGATTGCCATGCAACAGATGCACTAGAGCTATAAGTGTATGAAAGCTCAAATTGAAACTAAGTGGGTGTGCATCCAAATTGCTTGCTCATGAAGACCTAGGGCATTTGAGGAAGCCCATCGTTGGAATATACAAGCCAAGTTCTATAATGAAAATTCCCACTAGTATATGGAAGTGATAACTCAAGAGACTCTCTATATGAAGAACATGGTGCTACTTTGAAGCACAAGTGTGGTAAAAGAATATTAACATTGTCCCTTCTCTCTTTTCTCTCTTTTTTTCTTTTTTTTTCTTTTTTGTAGGCTTCTTTGGCCTCTCTCTTTTTTGGGGGGCTTCTTTGGCCACTTTTATTTTGATAACCTCACATGGGACAATGTTCTAATAATGATCATCACACTTTTATTTACTTACAACTCAATATTACAACTCGATACTAGAACAAAGATATGACTCTATATGAATGCCTCCGGCGGTGTACCGGGATGTGCAATGATCTAGCGTAGCAATGAAATAAAAAATGGACAAGCCCTAAAAACATCATGCTAGCTATCTTACGATCATGCAAAGCAATATGACAATAAATGCTCAAGTCATGTATATGAAGATGATGGAAGTTGCATGGCAATATATCTCGGAATGGCTATGGAAATGCCATAATAGGTAGGTATGGTGGCTGTTTTGAGGAAGATATAAGGAGGCTTATGTGTGATAGAGCGTACCGTATCACGGGGTTTGGATGCACCGACGAAGTTTGCACCAACTCTTGAGGTGAGAAAGGGCAATGCACGGTACCGAAGAGGCTAGCAATGATGGAAGGGTGAGAGTGCGTATAATCCATGGACTCAACATTAGTCATAAAGAACTCACATACTTATTGCAAAAGTCTATTAGCTATCGAAACAAAGTACTACAGGCATGCTCCTAGGGGGATAGATTGGTAGGAAAAGACCATCGCTCGTCCCTGACCGCCACTCATAAGCAAGACAATCAATAAACAAATCATGCTCCGACTTTGTTACATAACGGTTCACCATACGTGCATGCTACGGGAATCACAAACTTCAACACAAGTATTTCTACAATCCACAATTACCCACTAGCAGGACTCTAATATCACAATCTTTATATCGCAAAACTATTGCAAGGAATCAAACAGATCATATTCAGTGATCTACAAGTTTTATGTAGGATTTTATGACTAACTGTGTGAATGACCAATTCATGTCATCTCTCTAAATAGATATAAGTGAAGCAAGAGAGTTTAATTCTTTCTACAAAAGATATGCCCACGCTCTAACAAATATAAGTGAAGCAAAAGAGCATTCTACAAACGGCGGTTTTCTATGTGTAGGGAAACAGCCAATCCAAACTTCAAAAGATATAAGTGAAGCACATGAAGCATTCTATAAAGCCATACTCAAAGATATAAGTGAAGTGCAATGAGCATTCTATAAATCAACCATGGACTATCTCATACCAGCATGGTGCATAAAATAAAAGTGAAAACTAAATGCAAAAGACGCTCCAAGATTTGCACATATCACATGAACGAAACGAAATCGAAAACATACCGATACTTGTTGAAGAAAGATGGGGTGCCTTGGGAATCCCCAAGCTTGAGCTCTTGCCTCTTCTCCTTCTCCTCGTATCGAGACCTCCTCGATCTTTGATCACTTCATCCACACAAAACTCAACAGAAAGTTCGGTAAGATCCGTTAGTATAATAAAGCAAATCACTACTCTAAGTACTGTTGCAAACCAATTCATATTTTGTTTTTGCATTATAGCTACTGTAATATAACTTTTCCATGGCTTAATCCATTGATAGAAATCGATAGTTTTATCAAAACAAGCAAGCAATGCATCAAAAACAGAATCTGTCTTAAACAGGACAGTCTGTAGTAATCTGAACATTAACCATACTTCTGGTACTCCAAAAATTCTGAAAAAATTAGGAAAAATAAACAATTTGTATAGAAAGACAGTGCAGAAAGTTTCAGAACCGTTTGACGTTCCAGTAAAAAATGCAAAATCGTGCACTACAGCCAAAGTTTCTGTTTTGCACCGCACAAACCAACAAGCAATGTAAACATCCTAAAGGCAAATCTTGGCACATTATTTTTTTAATACAATGGAATTGTACAAGGGGATAATTATTTTTGTTGAAAACTTCCTGTAATCAAGATTCACAAAGTTTCCGTGAGCATGAACAAAGTTCAAGGAGCTCCCTCACTTCAACAATGCTTGTCTCTCTCACTTTCACTTTCCTTTTTGTAAAGTTTTGGGTACCCCTCTTTATTTTTTTGTTTTTAAACTCCATAAAAGAACTCAACAGAAATAAATGACTCTCTAAAATTTCCAGGTTGTCTCCTTGGCAGCGTTTTCTTTAAAGCCATTAAGCTAGGCATAAGGTGCTCAAGTAATGAATCCACCTGGATCCCAAGGTATATCAAAGCCAATTTGAATTAGCAATGATTTGGCATTTAGTAGTGATCACAAAGCAACATATATCAAGCAATGACAAAGTATAACTCTCTTCCTATGCATTGGCATGTCATACAAGAACAATTCATGCGCATCAAGTAAAGGCCAATGCATAGCATAAGAAGTTTCTTGCAATTTTATCGTGCTGGAAACATAGAGAGGCGGAGATGTAGTTCCTCTCTCATAATAATTGCAAGTAGGAGTAGCAAGCACATGCATATTATATTCATCAAAATTATCATGTGCAACGGTAAAAGGCCACCCATCAATATAATCCTTAATAGGTGCAAACTTCTCCGATATAGTGTAGTTTGGAGACTTCAAAAAGATAATAGGACTATCATGTGTGGGTGCAATAGCAACAATTTCATGTTTAACATAAGGAACAATAGCAAGTTCATCTCCATAAGCATCATTCATATTGGCATCTTGGCCACAAGCATAGCAAGCATCAAGTTCATCAAAAAGGGATATTTCAAACGAATCAACGGGATCATAGCAATTATCATGGCATTCATCCTTCGGTAGGAACGAAGGTACATTAAATAATGTATTAGTTGGAGAGTTACTCTCATTAGAAGGTGGGCACGGGTAGCTAATCTGATCTTCCTCCTTATGTTCTTTTCTCTCCTCATCATCTTTTTCATCCAATGAGCTCACATTTTCATCAATTTCTTCTTCCATAGACTCCTACAAAATATTAGTCTCTTCTCAGACAGCGGAGACTTTCTCAATAAATTCATCAATATCATAATTGTATTTATAATTCTCATAGCAATATTTAAGGATAGCTAAATTCTCAGGTCTATAAACTGAATCATCAAAATCTTCAAACTCTTTAAACAAGATTCAATTTCACATGCACCCTTAAAAGCAACAAATTCTTCTATCCGTTCCACACCATAGTAATCATATATACCATTAGCATAAGAAGCTAAGGTTTCATTATCACTAAATTTGCATGAAAAGGGAAGGTGTGGAGCCTTCATCCTAGAGCAACAAGTATAATCATGTCTCAAGCATAGATCCCGAGCATACCAACGCAACATATAAATTTGATCCCATAATAGTTTCCCTTTTTGAGTCAAGCGATAATCCCTAAAGTATTCACGTTGATCCAACGTGTTTCCCATTACATAATTGAATGGGTTTTTCTCAGGATTATTAAAGTAGAGAAGAATATCTTTCACATAATGAGCATCGAGGGTTTTAGGAGGTTCCCCATCTCCATGAGTAGCAAGTAAACCTAATTTTTTTGGTATTTAGTGTTCCATATCCATAACTAAAGATAGAGAACAACTTAGAACAGCAAATAAAATCCACTTAGTGATAAAGCAAACAAGCACACACGAGAATATTCACCCCACGCTATTGCTCCCCGGCAACGGCGCCAGAAAAAGGTCTTGATAACCCACAAGTATAGGGGATCAGTTGTAGCCTCTTTCGATAAGTAAGAGTGTCGAACCCAACGAGGAGCTAAAGGTAGAACAAATATTCCCTCAAGTTCTATCGACCACCGATACAACTCTACGCACGCTTAACGTTTGCTTTACCTAGAACAAGTATGAAACTGGAAGTACTTTGTAGGTGTTGTTGGATAGGTTTGCAAGATAATACAGAGCACGTAAATAAAAAGTAGCGGATGTTTAGATGAAGACACCACTAAGTTAGTTTTAGTAGAGAGCTTTCTGTCACACAAGAAAGTTATTTGTCCCTAGGCAATCGATAACTAGACCGGTAATCACTATTGCAATTTTATATGAGGGAGAGGCATAAGCTAACATACTTTCTCTCCTTGGATCATATGCACTTATGATTGGAACTCTAGCAAGCATCCGCAACTACTAAATATCATTAAGGTAAAACCCAACCATAGCATTAAAGTATCAAGTCCTCTTTATTCCCATACGCAAACAACCTACTTACTCGGGTATGTGCTTCTGTCACTCATGCCACCCACCATAAGCAAATCATGAACATATTGAAAACCCTATAGTGAGGATCCCTCACGCTTGCATGACACAGAGAGCACCATAGGACACCACCAATTATAAAACATGCAACTCAAACCAATCACGATCATCAGTGGACCCATAGGACAAAACGGATCTACTCAAACATCATAGGATAGCCATATCACTGGGAAATAATATATAGCGTTGAGAACCATGTTTAAGTAGATATTACAGCGGGTAAAAGAGGGGTTACACCACTGCATAGAGGGGGGAAGAGTTGGTGATGACAGCGGTGAAGTTTTTGGTGTAGATCTTATCACGATGATGGCCCCGGCGGTGTTCCGGCGCCACCGGGAGAGAGAGCCCCCTTCATCTTCTTCTTCTTCTTCCTTGACCTTCCCCCTAGATGGGAGAAGGGTTTCCCCTCTGGTCCATGGCCTCCATGGCGGCGGAGGGGCGGGATCCCCTCCGAGATTGGATCTCTCTCTGTGTTTCCTTCTGTTTCTGCGCTCCCTGATTATGCCCTTTCACCATTTCTTAAATTCCCGGAGATCCGTAACTCCGATTGGGCTGAAATTTGGAAACGATTTTTATCCGGATATTGGCTTTCTTGCGGCGAAAGAAGGGCACCAACCGCCTTACGGAGTGGCCACGAGGGCCCAGGGCGTGCCCTACCCCCTGGGGCGCGCCCCTCACCCTCGTGGGCCCCTCGGGCATCCTCTTGCTTTGATTCCACTTCCCAAAATTCACATTTATTCCAGAAAAAATCTCCATAAGTTTTTATCGCATTTGGACTCTGTTTGATATGGATTTTCTGCGAAACAAAAAAATGCAACAAATAGGAACTGGGCAGTGGATCAATATGTTAGTCCCAAAAATAGTATAAAAAGTTGCCAAAAGTATGTAAAAGTTGTAGAATATTGGCATGGAACAATAAAAAATTATAGATACGATGGAGACGTATCAAGCTCCATTTCCGGAACTATTTCAGGGGATTATTGCTTGGTATGTGACTCCACCATTTGTCCAATTAGTTTTTGTTTTAGTGGTTTATACTTTGAATAATTAGCTACTCTTGGTGCTGCTGTAGATGTGCTTGCATGTTGAATTCTTAGTGTTCTAAGTAGTTTGAATGCTTGTTATGGCCTCTATGTATCCCTATGAGTAGTTGCTATCAATTTTGTAAAGTTTTGTTGAGAAAATTTTGTGAACTAAAAATTCAGATTTTTGTTCATAGGAAAAATTGTTTGCGGACATGAATATCTTCAGGAAGTTTGGCTCCAAGAAGAACTCCACGGGTGTTATTGGGGGGTCTTCTGACAATGATCTCCACCCTCTGAGGTTGGCGGAGGTACGGCCGTGCGAATGGCCGCACACCCCTTTCCTGCAAGAGGCTGGAATTCATGAGGAGTTCATGCAATATATTGCTAATGACGGACTCACGTCTTCATCGCAGATGAGTGTGACCAGCACCAAATCCTCACGAACATCTTTGTTCAAAGCTTTACTTTCTTACCTAGAAATAATCCTCCTGAAGTGAGCTTTGATTTATATGCGGAAAACCATCAGATACCACTTACTGAATTTTATGACATATGCATGATCCCGTCTGATGGGAGCTTGGCTGAGCCTAGGCCGGCCGAGTTTGAGGATTTTTGTCACACTTTACAATGGGTGATGAGAGAAGAGTGTCGGCCATCACTGCCGCTGGCTTACATTTTCCTGCCGTTCGTTACTTTGCACTCTTTATTACCAAATGCTTGCTTGCTAGGGAGAAGGTGGGTGCACTTAGTTCACCGGACCTTGTTGTTTTACGTCGTGCTCTTGAGGGCGATAACACATATAGCTTGGGAGCTATCGTGGCTCGTTGCCTGCACCTTAATAAATACCAGGGAAAAATACATTTTTGCTACTCATTTAGCGGCTCACTTCGAGGTTGAGATACGCCCTCATGATTACCCTGTGACCAAGGTTTACCTAGACCGAGAAGCCATGGATCACCATCACTTTCTTGCACATGATCGTCCTGATATTGCCATTCCTTATAACCTGGTCTATAGCGTTAGAACTCATGATGTTATCCCCTTGCATGCACCTGCTTTGTTTGATTCTGTTGCCAGGGGCGGATATAGTATTATGCCTACAGACATCATCGCCTACTGGAATGCACACGCTGCTGCAGAGGCTGCACAGGTACCTCAGTAGTGGGATGAGTGGATGCCCACTCCTCAGGATCCCTACTACCCTCCGGGCTACTCATCGATTACCAACTTAGGCCAAAAGCCTAAGCTTGGGGGAGTACGTGTTCTCACCGACATATTATTCATGTTCATATATTATTCTATCTGTCGGTGCTCACACTTTTTCATTGTATCATCCATGCTTAGATTTATTTTCTTGCTTTTCTTCTTGTGTGTTCGAAAAACTTTAGAAAAACCAAAAAATTTAGTTGTAGTAATTTACTTTCTATGCATGCTTAGTAGTAATATTAAAAGGAAAACCCAAAAAGATTTCCTTGTTCTTCTTTTTGGGAGCTTTCCCGTGTAAATAGTTGTTCTTGTCTTTGCTTTCTATTTGCTTGTTGAAGAAAACCAAAAACTCCAAAAATATTTCAGTGCGTTTCTCTGAATTTCTTTTCTTTTTATTCGAGTCTTACCGAGGAGAAGACCACGATGAAAATGTTGAGTGGCTCTCATATGAATAACTGTTGAACTAATAAAGAGCCCATTTTACCTTGTCTTCTCCTGTCGAATAAAATGTTTTGCAGATTCCAGCTTAGTCCACGGCACTCTTGCACTATTATTATTATTTTCATATCGTTCGGTCGTGCAAGTGAAAGGCAATAATGACGATATTCGATGAACTGGCCGTGGCAAAGAGAAACTGGTATGAACTCGACTTGTTATGTTTGTGTAAATATGTTTAACCTAGTATCCAGGCTTCAGCCCATTACGATTAAACATGTTTGCAATGACAATTAGAGACTATAGTTTCTCATACCATGCATAAGTAGCTAGGAGTGGATAATGATTTATCTTGGATATCAACATAGCGTTAAAATGATTGTGATGTAGTATGATGATATGGTATCCTCCTCTGAATGTTCGAGTGGCTTGACTTGGTACATGTTCATGCATGTAGTTGAATCAAAACCAACATAGCCTCTATAATATTTATGTTCATGGTGTTCATATCCTACTCATGCTAGTGTCCAATGTTACTTACGCATAATGCTTGGTTATGATCGTTGTTGCTCTCTAGCTGGCCGCTTCTCAATCTTAATTGCTAGCCTTCGCCTGTACTAAGTGGGAATTCTGCTTGTACATCAAAAACCTTGAACCCAAAGTTATTCCAGATGAGTCCAGCATACCTACCTATATACGGTATTACCCTGCCGTCCTAAGTAAATTTGCATGTGCCACCTCTAAAAACTTCTAAAAAATTATCTGTTTTGTGTGCCTCGATCGTTCATGGAACGACAGGAGGTGGTCGATATCTTCTGTGCTAAGCGGGTTATCCTCAGGTCGAGTGTTTATTCACTCGCCATCGCATGAGGAAATGGGCGGTAATAGGGATGCCCAGTCCCAAACTGCAAAAATGAAAAAGAGTTCATCTCTTAAATAATGAAACAAGAACTCCCAATGGAGTCAAAACCTTTACTTTTATCGCTTGGGAACCGCCACTAGCGTGCTTAGCATGGAAGATGCTGATAACTGATGGTCGTGAAGTGAATAAGAAGGGTGCATGTATCAAAATATCATTTATCTCTGTTTTAAAAACTGAGCTCTGGCACCTCTACAAATAACTGCTTCCCTCTGCGAAGGGACTATCTATTTACTTTTATGTTGTGTCACCACCTTCTAAACAAGCGCCAAAAACTGAGTAGAGCACAATTGTCATGATTTATGCATTGTGTGTAGCTAATGTTGGGTGCATCATGACTGGATCTTTTCTACCATGAATTACAATGTTTAGTCGCTGCTTGAACTTTGGAGGTGCTCTGCATTTATCTTTTGCAGTCTCAGAAAGGGCTAGCGAGATACCACTATTGTCATATTATATCATGGTTGTTTTGCCAACATGTTGCTGTTCGAGATCTCTTATTATCGCTCGCTAGCTGATTATGTCATTGATATGATTCATTATAATCTTTAAGAGTTATTGTTGATATGGTTAGTTATAATGTTGGCTGAAAACCTGGGTGCTGTTTAAGCTTATTTATGCAAACAAGAGCAAAAGAGTTCATAAAAGTTTTCTCTCTCACTTTCAATTTAACAACTGAATTGCTTGAGGACAAGCAATGGTTTAAGCTTGGGGGAGTTGATACATCTCCAACGTATCTACTTTTTCTCACGCTTTTCCTCTTGTTTTGGACTCTAATTTGCATGATTTGAATGAGACTAACCCCGGACTGACACTGTTTTCAGTAGAACTACCATGGTGTTGTTTTTGTGCAGAAATGAAATTTCTCGGAATGGAACGAAACTTTGTGAGGAATTTTTATATCAATAATAAGAATTTCTGGAGCCAAGACCTACCAGAGAGGGGCACCTGGGTGGGCACAACCCACCAGGGCGCGCCCCCCCTCTCCTGGCGCGCCCAGGTGGGTTGTACCCACCTGGTGGCCCCGCTGAGGACCCCCCCCCCCCCGATACTATAAAATCGCATATTTCCAGAAAAATCAGGGAGAAAGAATTATCGCGATCCACGATACGGAGCCGCCGCCAAGCCCCGTTCTTCCTCGGGAGGGTAGATCTGGAGTCCGTTTGGGCTCTAGAGAGGGGGATCTTCGTTCTTCGTCATCACCAACCAATCTCCATCGCCAATTCCATGATGCTCCCCACCAGGAGTGAGTAATTCCTTCGTAGGCTCGCTGGTCGGTGAGGAGTTGGATGAGATTCATCATGTAATCGAGTTATTTTTGTTAGGGCTTGATCCCTAGTATCCACTATGTTCTTAGATTGATGTTGCTATGACTTTGCCATGCTTAATGCTTGTCACTTTGGGCCCGGGTGCCATGAACTCAGATCTAAACCGTTTATGAATTCATCATTATATCCATGTTTTAGATCCGATCTTGCAAGTTATAGTCACCTACTACGGTTATGATCCGACAACCCCGGAGTGACAACAACCGGGCCCACTCTCGGTGATGACCGTAGTTGAGGAGTTCATGTATTCACTATGTGTTAATGCTTTGTTCTGAGTCTCTATTAAAAGGAGGCCTTAATATCCCTTAGTTTCCAATATGGACCCCGTTGCCACGGGAGGGTAGGACAAAAGATGTCATGCAAGTTCTTTTAATAAAGCACGTATGACTATTTACGGTATACATGCCTACATTATATCGATGAACTAGAGCTAGTGCCGTATCGCCCTAGGTTATAATGTCACATGATGAATATCATCCAACAAGTCGCCGATCCAATGCCTACAAATTTATTTATATTGATCTTGCTACGTTACTATTGCTATCATCACTGTTACACTTGCTACAAAATTACTGCTATCACTGTTACTGTTACCGTTGCTGCTGTCACTACTATCAAAACTATCAAACTACTTTGCTACTGATCACTTTGCTACAGATAATTAATCTCCAGGTGTGGTTGAATTGACAACTCAGCTGCTAATACCTTCAAATATTCTTTGGCTCCCCTTGTGTCGAATCTATAAATTTGGGTTAAATACTTTACCCTCGAAAACTGTTGCGATCCCCTATACTTGTGGGTTATCAAAGGGCTTTGTCCAGCCCGTGTTAACATGTAATGTATGTTCATCCTTCTCAAGCCTTCAAACTTTGTTCTAGTATAGAGTTAGATAGGCATCATTTCCTCCACTGCTGTTTACTTTGTTGTTTACATTTGATTGGATGTTTGCAACAACTACCAGTTTTAAATTGTAGTTGTGAAAACATGTTCCTTATGCAGAAAAGATCCATTTATTTGCTTATATAATTGTGAAACCTGTTACATGTCTCCTTGTTTCTCTTTCAGAGTCATATCTCTTATGCCAGGCAGAACTTTAGGGAAGATAGTGAGCCAAATCATATTAAGGACAGCGAGATGACCCCAAGGTCTTGCCTTCATGAAGAGAGTGAGTTGAAGCTACTCACCAGCAGGTGTGAGACAACCTGTGTGCAGTCGCTGCCTCAATCAATTCGACTTCTTCAGTCTCAACTTAAAGCGGAAAGGCTTGCTTCAGCTCAGCTCCGACTTGAAGTCAAAGATGCAAACAAGATGTCAGAGGACTGCCTTGTGCACTATGGTGCCATATAGCTAGGGATGGAGCATCTATCGTTGACACAACTGAGGTCTCATCAACTTGTTTAGCTGCTTGCGGGGCCCCATCCTGGCCAGGCCTAGTGCCTTCTGAAGTGCTCTCAGTTTTGTATATTCTTTTTTCGGCGTGTTTATATGCACTGGTGGCGACCTTTGATGCCATGTGTATGTAATCCGCGGTCACGTTGCACTTTATTATCACCGGTAGCGAACTTTGATTCCCAATGGACATAATTTCTTTATTATATAGTCTAGGTTTATACTTTGGTCGGTATGCTGTAATTTAGGCCGGATGGTTCGGTGGATCTCAGTGTTGTCGGTCTTCAGGCCGGCCCGTTACTCATATGGGCCAAAATGTGGGCCTATAATCATCTTGGTCCATTAGCAGGTCTAAACCAATAGTAGTTTCCCGCCTTTAACAGGCCGAGTAAAGTTCTAGCCAGCTGGGCCAGAGAATACCATGGACTTTTAACAGGCTAAAACCTAGATTGGGCCAGCGTTGGGCCAAAAAATTCACGGGCCAATACAGGCCGAAGCTATCTAAGGCCCATGTTTGGCCCAAATAGGACAAGCAGTTAACAGGCCAAAATATATCTCGGGCCTGTTTGGCCCGATAAAATTATGGCCTTTAAGCAGGCCGGTATCCACGCGAGCCATAGGCCCAAAAGTGTCACGGGCCATTACCACATGGGCTGTAAGCAGGCTGGATTCAACGCGGGTTGTAATTAGGCCCAACTGTTCCACGGGCCATTAATAGGCCGATAGGCCTGTTGGGCTGAAATTTATCCACGAAGACTACGGGCTGTTAAGAGGCCTAAAGTTACTTCAGACAAGAAATAGCCCAGTTTCTACATGGGCCGTTAAAGGGCCTAAAGTTAAACCGGGCCGACAACGTCCCAGATGCACCACGGGCCGCTAACAGGCCGAAACTATTATCGGGCCGAACTGGTTGACGGGTATTTAACAGGCTGAATTACAAACCTGTCTTAGAATGGAGACAAAAGAACAGTGGCTTGTTAACGGGCCTGATCTGATATGGGCCGTAATTTGGCCCAAAACACGACAGGCTGTGAACAGGCCTGATCTGCTATGGGCCTAAATTTGGCCCAAAACATGGCAGGCTATTAACGGGCCAGCCCACTAGTGTCTGAAAAAACATGGTCGGCCTTTAGCCGGGCCGGCCTTTTCACCGAAATGGGCCTTTGTAGGGTCGTGTGCTACCTCTTGAGCACTGCGTTGGTTTTCCCTTGAAGAGGAAAGGGTGATGCACTAAAGTAGCGTAAGTATTTCCCTCAGTTTTTGAGAACCAAGGTATCAATCCAGTAGGAGATCACACTCAAGTCCCACGCACCTACACAAACAAATAAGAACCTCGCAACCAACGCGATAAAGGGGTTGTCAATCCCTTCACGGCCACTTACGAGAGTGAGATCTAATAGATATGATAAGATAATATTTTTGTATTTTATGATAAAGATGCAAAGTAAAATAAACGTCAATAAAAATAGCTAAGTGTTGGAAGATTAATGATGGAAAATAGACCTGGGGGCCATAGGTTTCACTAGTGGCTTCTCTCAAGAGCATAAGTATTATGGTGAGTAAATGAATTACTGTCGAGCAATTGATAGAACTGAGCATAGTTATGAGAATATCTAGGTATGATCATGTATATAGGCATCACGTCCGTGAGAAGTAGACCGAAACGATTCTGCATCTACTACTATTACTCCACACATCGACCGCTATCCAGCATGCATCTAGAGTATTAAGTTCATAAGAACAGAGTAATGCTTTAAGTAAGATGACATGATGTAGAGGGATAAACTCATGCAATATGATATAAACCCCATCTTTTTATCCTTGATGGATACAATACAATACGTGTCGTTTCCCCTACTGTCACTGGGATCGAGCACCGCAAGATTGAACCCAAAGCTAAGCACTTGTCCCATTGCAAGAAAGATCAATCTAGTAGGCCAAACCAAACTGATAATTCGAAGAGACTTGCAAAGATAACCAATCATACATAAAAGAATTCAGAGGAGATTCAAATATTGTTCATAGCTAATGTTGATCATAAACCCACAATTCATCGGATCTCTACAAACACACCGCAAAAGAAGATTACATCGAATAGATCTCCAAGAAGATCGAGGAGAACTTTGTATTGAGATCCAAAGAGAGAGAAGAAGCCATCTAGCTAATAACTATGGACCCAAAGGTTTGAGGTAAACTACTCACACATCATCGAAGAGGCTATGGTGTTGATGTAGAAGCTCTCCGTGATCAATGCCCCCTACGGCGGAGCGCCGGAAAAGGCCCCAAGATGGGATCTCACGGGTACAGATGGTTGCGGCGGTGGAAATAGGGTTTTGGCTCTATATATGATGTTTTCGGGGTACGTAGGTATATATAGGAGGAAGAAGTACGTAGGTGGAGCAACGTGGGCCCCATGAGGGTGTAGGGCGTGCCGAGGGGTAGGCGCGCCCCTTCCTCGTGCTCTCCTCATTGATTGCTTTACGTAGAATCCAAGTCCTCTGGATCACGTTTGTTCCGATAATCACGTTCCCGAAGGTTTCATTCCGTTTGGACTCCGTTTGATATCCTTTTCCTTCGAAACACTGAAATAGGCAAAAAAACAGCAATTCAGGCTAGGCCTAAGGTTAATAGGTTAGTCCCAAAAATAATATAAAAGTGTATAATAAAGCCCATTAAACATCCAAAACAGCATATAATATAGCATGGAACAATCAAAAATTATAGATACGTTGGAGACGTATCAAGCATCCCCAAGCTTAATTCCTGCTCGTCCTCGAGTAGGTAAATGATAAAAACAGAATTTTTGATGTGGAATGCTACTTAGCATAATTTTCAATGTAATTCTCTTATTTGTAGTATGAATATTCATATCCGAAAGATTCAAGATAAAATTTTAATATTGGCATAAAAATAATAATACTTCAAGCATACTAACTAAGCAATTATGTCTTCTCAAAATAACATGGCCAAAGAAAGTTATCCCTACAAAATCATATAGTCTAGCTATGCTATATCTTCATCACACAAAGTATTTAATCATGCACAACCCCGATGACAAGCCAAGCAATTGTTTCATACTTTTGGTGTTCTCAAACTTTTTCAATATTCACGCAATACATGAGCGTGAGCCATGGACATAGCACTATATGTGGAATAGAATGGTGGTTGTGGAGAAGACAAAAAAGGAGAAGATAGTCTCACATCAACTAGGCGTATCAACGGGCTATGGAGATGCCCATCAATAGGTATCAATGTGAGTGAGTAGGGATTGCCATGCAACGGATGCATTAGAGCTATAAGTATATGAAAGCTCAACAAAGAAACTAAGTGGGTGTGCATCCAACTCGCTTGCTCACGAAGACCTAGGGCATTTTGAGGAAGCCCATCATTGGAATATACAAGCCAAGTTCTATAATGAAAAATTCCCACTAGTATATGAAAGTGATATCATAGGAGACTCTCTATCATGAAGATCATGGTGTTACTTTGAAGCATAATTGTGGAAAAAGGATACTGGCATTGTCCCTCTTTTTTCTCTCATTTTTTTTATTTTTTTATTTGGGCGTTTTCTCTTTTTTTATGGCCTCTTTTTTTCGTCCGGAGTCTCATCCCGACTTGTGGGGGAATCATAGTCTCCGTCATCCTTTCCTCACTTGGTACAATGCTCTAATAATGATGATCATCACACTTTTATTTACTTACAACTCAAGAATTACAACTCAATACTTAGAACGAAATATGACTCTATGTGGATGCCTCCGGCGGTGTACCGGGATATGCAATGAATCAAGAGTGACATGTATGAAATAATTATGAACAGTGGCTTTGCCACAAATATGATCAACTACATGATCATGCAAAGCAATTATGACAATGATGATGCGTGTCATAGTAACCGGAACAGTGGTAAGTTGCATGGCAATATATCTCGGAATGGCTATGGAAATGCCATGATAGGTAGGTATGGTGGCTGTTTTGAGGAAGGTATATGGTGTTTGTATTATACCGGCGAAAAGTGCGCGGTATTAGAGAGGCTAGCAATGGTGGAAGGAAGAGAGTGCGTATAATCCATGGACTCAACATTAGTCATAAAGAACTCATATACTTGTTGCAAAAATCTACAAGTTATCAAAGCAAAGTATTACGCGCATGCTCCTAGGGGGGTAGATTGGTAGGAAAAGGCCATCGCTCGTCCCCGACCGCCACTCATAAGGAAGACAATCAATAAATAAATTATGCTCCGACTTCATCACATAATGGTTCACCATACGTGCATGCTACGGGAATCACAAACTTTAACACAAGTATTCCTCAAATTCACAACTACTCAACTGTCATGACTCTAATATCACCATCTTCATATCTCAAAACAATTATCAAGCATCAAACTTCTCATAGTATTCAAAACACTCATAAGAATTTGTTTACTAATCTTGGATGCCTATCATAATTAAAGCAAATTACCATGCTGTTTTGTAGGACTCTCAAAATAATATAAGTGAAGCATGAGAGAACAATAGTTTCTATAAAACAAATCCACCACCGTGCTCTAAACGATATAAGTGAAGCACTAGAGCAAAAACTATATAACTAAAAAGATATAAGTGAAGCACATAGAGTATTCTAATAAATTCCGAATCATGTGTGTCTATCTCAAAAGGTGTGTACAGCAAGGATGATTGTGGTAAAATAAAAAGCAAAGACTCAAATCATACAAGACGCTCCAAGCAAAATGCATATCATGTGGTGAATAAAAATATAGCTCCAGGTAAAGTTACCGCTGGACGAAGACGAAAGAGGGGATGCCTTCCGGGGCATCCCCAAGCTTTGGCTTTTTGGTGTCCTTAGATTATCTTGGGGTGCCATAGGTATCCCCAAGCTTAGGCTCTTGCCACTCCTTGTTCCATAATCCATCAAATCTTTTACCCAAAACTTGAAAACTTCACAACACAAAACTTAATAGAAAATCTCGTGAGCTCCGTTAGAGAAAGAAAGCAAAATACCACTTCAAGGTACTGTAATGAACTCATTCTTTATTTATATTGGTGTTAAACCTACTGTATTCCAACTTCTCTATGGTTTCTAAACTCTTTTACTAGCCATAGATTCATCAAAATAAGCAAACAACACGCGAAAAACAGAATATGTCAAAAACAGAACAGTTTGTAGTAATCTGTAACTCAGAAACATCTACCAAAATAGCACGACCTAGACAATTTGTTTATTGATCTACTGCAATTGGAATCAATATTTTATCATGTTCTGGTGATTTTAAACAATTGTTTTCGTGAACAGTAAGTTTCTGAAATTTTCAGCAAGATCAAATAACTATCATCCAAGAAGATCCTATAGGTTTAACTTGGCACAAACACTAATTAAAACATAAAAAAATCTAACCAAAGGCTAGATAAAATATTTATTCCTAAACAGAAGCAAAAATTAAAAAAAACTAAAAATAAAATTGGGTTGCCTCCCAACAAGCGCTATCGTTTAACGCCCCTAGCTAGGCATACAAGCAAGATTAGGTATTGCCATCTTTGGTAGGCAATCCTTCAATAGAACACCTATAACCCTTAGGAACTTCTTTCTTCTTATTGATGATCAAACTTTTGGGCAAGAAATCAAGAAATTCATTTGTATCAAGTGGTTCCTTAATGATAGCAAAAAAATTGGGGTGAACACTTATTGATTTGAGATCCGCAATTTCCTTACTAGAAGATTCACCCTTATTTTTAGGAACATACATAAGCTTGGCAATTTTGGTTGAAGGATATGGAGTATTTCTAACAAAAGAAAAAGCGGACCCCAAGTTGGTAATAATACCCTCAAGCTTATCAATTGTAGTAGAATCTTGAACTATCCTTTCATTAACTATGGTTTCCTTCTCTTTAAAAAAATTCAAAGTGACTCCTACCTTAGATTCATATTGAGTAATTTGATTATGGATCTTTTTATCCAAATTCTCAATCAATTCCGTAGTGGCAACTTTATTTTCAATAATTTCAAGCCTTTGCATCACATGTTCCAAAGTTAACATAGTTCCATTAACCAAAAGAGGTGGTGAGCCAAACAAATCTATCATAGCAATATAAGAATCAAAAGTATGGCTACCCAAAAAATTCCCTCCGGTAATGGTATCAAGAATATACCTATACCAAGGAGTGATGCCTACATAAAAATTGCGAAGAAGAATGGTAGTAGATTGCTTTCGGGTAGATCTATTTTGAGCATTGCAGATTTTATACCAAGCATCTTTTAGATTTTCTCCCTCCCTTTGTTTAAAATTAAGAACTTCATTCTCGGGAGATAAAGGAGTAGATAAAGGACTAGCCATAATGACGAAGCAAGCGAGAAACAAGCGAACGGAAAAGAGAGGGCGAATAAAACGGCAATGGTGAAGTGGGGGAGAGGAAAACGAGAGGCAAATGGCAAATAGTGTAATGCGAGGAATAAGAGTTTGTGATGGGTACTTGGTATGTCTTGACTTGTGCGTAGACTCCCCGGCAACGGTGCCAGAAATCCTTCTTGCTACCTCTTGAGCACTGCGTTGGTTTTCCCTTGAAGAGGATAGGGTGATGCAGTAAAGTAGCGTAAGTATTTCCCTCAATTTTTGAGAACCAAGGTATCAATCCAGTAGGAGATCACGCTCAAGTGCCACGCACCTACACAAACAAATAAGAACCTCGCAACCAACGCGATAAAGGGGTTGTCAATCCCTTCACGGTCACTTACGAGAGTGAGATCTAATAGATATGGTAAGATAATATTTTTGGTATTTTTATGATAAAGATGCAAAGTAAACTAAACGGCAATAAAAATAGCTAAGTGTTGGAAGATTAATATGATGGAAAATAGACCCGGGGGCCATAGGTTTCACTTGTGACTTCTCTCAAGAGCATAAGTATTACGGTGGGTAAACGAATTACTGTCAAGCAATTGATATAATTGAGCATAGTTATGAGAATATCTAGGTATGATCATGTATATAGCCGTCACGTCCGTGACAAGTAGACCGAAACGATTCTGCATCTACTACTATTACTCCACACATCGACTGCTATCCAGCATGCATCTAGAGTATTAAGTTCATAAGAACAGAGTAATGCTTTAAGTAAGATGACATGATGTAGAGGGATAAACTCATGCAATATGATATAAACCCCATCTTTTTATCCTCGATGGCAACAATACAATACATGTCGTTTCCCCTACTGTCACTGGGATCGAGCACTGCAAGATTGAACCCAAAGCTAAGCACTTCCCCCATTGCAAGAAAGATCAATCTAGTAGGCCAAACCAAACTGATAATTCAAAGAGACTTGCAAAGATAACCAATCATACATAAAGAATTCAGAGGATATTCAAATATTGTTCATAGATAATCTTGATCATAAACCCACAATTCATCGGATCTCGACAAACACACCGCAAAAGAAGATTACATCGAATAGATCTCCAAGAAGATCACGGAGAACTTTGTATTGAGATCCAAAGAGAGAGAAGAAGCCATCTAGCTAATAACTATGGACCCGAAGGTCTGAGGTAAACTACTCACACATCATCGGAGAGGCTATGGTGTTGATGTAGAAGCCCTCCGTGATCAATGCCCCCTCCGGCGGAGCGCCGGAAAAGGCCCCAAGATGGGATCTCACGGGTATAGAAGGTTGCGGCGGTGGAAATAGGGTTTTGGCTCTGTATGTGATGTTTTCGGGGTACGTAGGTATATATAGGAGGAAGAAGTACGTCGGTGGAGCAACATGGGCCCCACGAGGGTGGAGGGCGCGCCTGGGGGGTAGGCGCCCCCCTGCCTCGTGCTCTCCTTGTTGATTGCTTTACGTAGACTCCAAGTCCTCTGGATCATGTTTGTTCTGAAAATCACGTTCCCGAAGGTTTCATTCCATTTGGACTCCGTTTGATATCCTTTTCCTTCGAAACATTGAAATAGGCAAAAAAACAGCAATTCGGGCTGGGCCTCTGGTTAATAGGTTAGTCCCAAAAATAATATAGAAGTGTATATAAATCCCATTAAACATCCAAAACAGAATATAATATAGCATGGAACAATCAAAAATTATAGATACGTTGGAGACGTATCACCGTGCCACGTGTCGACGTATCATAGGCGCCTCCTGTCCAATGAGTGGATGACATCTGTCCCAACGGTGAGCAAACACGTGTTTCCTCCGGCCAATGAGAATTTTACACGTGGAAAATCCCCATTGGTCCGGGCTGTTAACGGGTTATTAGATCCAAAACCGGACCCGATAGCTTAACGGCGACCCGTTACGGTCGATGACACATGTCAGTCACCCTTGACGAAAGCACTTTTATGACGCGCGGTTTATCGTCATGGAAGTGGACACTTCCATGATGATAATTTTGATAATGTCATGGAACACTTCTACGACAACACAGGTATGACTATCTTGATTCTGTCATAAAATCGTCATGGATGTACATGCATGACAGAAAACGTGACCTACTGTGACAAACATGTATCATCCCGGAAGTGTATTTTTTTGTAGTGTCCGCGATCAGATCATAGAAACTTTATTTTCTTGTTCCGATGATTCTCCACTTCACTCTGAAATTCTTTGAATTTTTCAAATGTCTCAGACTTGTGTTTCATTAAGTAGATACACCCATATCTGCTCAAATCATCTGCGAAGGTCAGAAAATAACGATACCCGCTGCGTGCCTCAACACTCATCGGACCGCATACATCGGTATGTATTATTTCCAATAATTCATTGGCTCGCTCCATTGTTCCGGAGAACGGAGTTTTAGTCATCTTGCCCATGAGGCATGGTTCACAAGTATCAAATGATTCATAATCAAGTGACTCCAAAAGCCCATCTGCATGGAGTTTCTTCATGCGCTTTACACCAATATGACCTAAACGACAGTGCCACAAATATGTTGCACTATCATTATCGACTTTGCATCTTTTGGCATCAATATTATGAATATGTGTATTACTACGATCGAGATTCAATAAACCATTTACATTGGGTGTATGACCATAGAAGGTTTTATTCATGTAAACAGAACAACAATTATTTTCTGACTTAAATGAATAACCGTATCGCAATAAACATGATCCAATCATATTCATGCTCAACACAAACACCAAAATAACATTGATTTAGGTCCAACACTAATCCCCAAGGTAGAGGGAGTGTGCGATGGTGATCTTATCAACCTTGGAATCACTTCCAACACACATCGTCACCTCACCTTAACTAGTCTTTGTTCATTTTGCAACTCCTGTTTTGAGTTACTAATCTTAGCAACTGAAACAGTATCAAATACCCTGGGGTTACTATGAACACTAGTAAAGTACACATCAATAACATGTATATCAAATATACCTTTGTTCACTTTGCCATCCTTCTTATCCGCCAAATACTTGGGGCAGTTCCGCTTCCAGTGACCAGTCCCTCTGCAGTAGAAGCACTCAGTTTCAGGCTTAGGTCCAGACTTGGGCTTCTTCCCGGGAGTGGCAACTTGCTTGCCAATCTTCTTGAAGTTCCCCTTGTTTCCTTTGCCCTTTTTCTTGAAACTAGTGGTCTTGTTAACCATCAACACTTAATGCTCCTTCTTGATTCCTCTGCAGCTTTGAGCATAGCAAAAAGCTCGAGAATTATCTTATCCATCCCTTGCATATTATAGTTCATCACAAAGCCTTTGTAGCTTGGTGGCAGTGATTGGAGAACTCTTTCAATAACACTATCATCTGGAAGATTAACTCCCAGCTGAGTCAAGTGGTTATGATACCCAGACATTCTGAGTATGTGTTCACTGACAGAACTATTCTCCTCCATCTTGATGCTATAGAACTTTTTGGAGACTTCATATCTCTCAACTCGGGCATTTGCTCGAAATATTAACTTCAATTCCTGGAACATCTCATATGGTCCATGACATTCAAAACATCTTTGAAGTCCTGATTCTAAGTCGTAGAGCATGGCACACTGAACTATAGAGTAGTCATCAGACCGCGTCTGCCAGATGTTCAAAGCGTCTACATTAGTGAGGGGGGCTTGTCACCTAGCGGTGCATTAAGGACATAATTCTTCTGTGCAACAATGAGGATAATCCTCAAGTTACGGACCCAGTCCGTGTAGTTGCTGCCATCATCTTTCAACTTAGCTTTCTGTAGGAACGCATTAAAATTCAAGGGAACGGTAGCACGGGCCATTGATCTACAACATAGATATGCAAAAACTATCAGGACCTAAGTTCATGATAAATTAAGTTCAATTAATCATATTACTTAAGAACTCCCACTTAGATAGACATCCCTCGAGTCATCTAAATGATCACGCAATCCATATCAACTAAACCATGTCCGATCATCATGTGAGATGGAGTAGTTATCAATGGTGAACATCTCTATGTTGATCATATCTACTGTATGATTCACGTTCGACCTTTCGGTCTCCAGTGTTCCGAGGCCATATTTGTACGTGCTAGGCTCGTCAAGTTTAACCTGAGTATTCTGCATGCGCAAAACTGTCTCGCACCCGTTGTATGTGAACATAGAGCTTATCACACCCGATCATCACGTGGTGTATCAGCACGACGAACTGTCGCAACGGTGCATACTCAGGGAGAAAACTTATACCTTGAAATTATAGTAAGGGATCATCTTATAATGCTACCGCCATACTAAGAAAAATAAGATGCATAAAAGATAAACATCACATGCAACCAAAATATGTGACATGACATGGTCATCATCATCTTGTGCCTTTGATCTCCATCTCCAAAGCACCATCATGATCTCCATCGTCACCGGCTTGACACCTTGATCTCCATCGTCGCGTCGTGGTCGTCTTGCCAACTATTGCTTCTACAACTATCGCTAACGCATAGTGATAAAGTAAAGAAATTACATGGCATTTGCATTTCATACAATAAAGCGACAACCATAAGGCTCCTGCCAGTTGCCGATAACTTTTACAAAACATGATCATCTCATACAATAACGTATATCACATCATGTCTTGACCATATCACATCACAACATGCCCTGCAAAAATAAGTTAGACGTCCTCTACTGTGTTGTTGCAAGTTTTACGTGGCTCCTATGGGCTTCTAGCAAGAACCGTTCTTACCTACACGTTAAAACCACAACGGTGATTTATCAAGTTTGTTGTTTTAACCTTCAACAAGGACCGGCCACAGTCAAATTCGATTCAACTAAAGTTGGAGAAACAGACACCCGCCAGCCGCCTTTATGCAAAACTAGTTGCATGTCTGTCGGTGGAACCGGTCTGATGAACGTGGTCATGTAAGGTTGGTCCGGGCCGCTTCATCCAACAATACTACCGAATCAAAATAATACATTGGTGGTAAGTAGTATGACGATCACCGCCCACAACTCTTTGTGTTCTACTCGTGCATATCATCTACGCATAGACCTGGCTTGGATGCCACTATTGGGGAACGTAGCATGCAATTTCAAAAAAATTCCTATGCTCACGTACCCTCGTAGACCGAAAGCGGAAGCGTTTGACAACGAGGTTGATGTAGTCGAACTTCTTCTTGTTCCGCCCGATGAAGCACCGAACGTATGGCACCTCCGAGTTCTGCACACGTTCAGCTCCATGACGTCCCTCGAACTCTTGATCCAGCAAAGTTTCGAGGGAGAGTTCTGTCAGCATGACGGCATGGTGAAGTGATCCGCGTAGGGCTTCGCCTAAGCACTATGACAATATGACCAGAGGCGTAAACTGTAGAGGGGGGCGCCGCACACGGCTAACAACTGTTGATGTGTGTTCTAGCGGTGCCCCCTCATATATATAGGTTGGAGGGGAGGAGAGGCAGCCAAGGGGGCACCCCAAGTAGGAGGAATCCTACTTGGACGCCTCCCAATTCAGCCTCACCCCTTCCATATTCATCGGGAGGGGGAAGGAAGGAGGAGGGAGGAGAGAAGGAAGGGGGAGGCCGAATTGCTCCCCTTCCTTTTTCTCTTCCCCTGTTTCCTTCCCCCTTATTTTGGCCTACATGGGGCGCACCAGCCCCCTAGGGGCTGGTCTGTCCCCTTCTTGGCCCATTAGGCCCATGTAGTTGCCGGGGGGATGCCCAGAACCCCTTCCGGTGACCCGATATATACCCGGTACCCCCGGAACACTTCCGGTGTCCGAAATCATCATATAATATATGAATCTTTATCTCTCGACCATTTCGAGACTCCTCGTCATGTCCGTGATATCATCCGGGACTCCAAATAACATTGGGTCACCAAATCACATAACTCATATAATACAAAATTGTCATCGAACGTTAAGCGTGCGGACCCTACGGGCTCGAGAACTATGTAGACATGACCGAGACACCTCTCCGGTCAATAACCAACAATGGAACCTGGATGCTCATATTGGTTCCCACATATTCTATGAAGATCTTTATTGGTCGTACCGTAATGACAACATACGTTATTCCCTTTGTCATCGGTATCTTACTTGCCCGAGATTCGATCGTCGGTATCTTCGTACCTAGTTCAATCTCGTTACCGGCAAGTATATTTACTCATTCTGTAATACATCATCCCACAACTAACTCATTAATCACATTGCTTGCAAGGCTTCTTATGATGTGTATTACCGAGAGGGCCCAGAGATACCTCTCCGATACTCAGAGTGACAAATCCTAATCTCGATCTATGCCAACCCAACAAACACCTTCGGAGATACCTGTAGAGCATCTTTATAATCACCCATTTACGTTGTAACGTTTGATAGCACACAAGGTATTCCTCCGGTATCCGGGAGTTGCATAATCTCATAGTCAAAGGAATATGTATATGACATGAAGAAAGCAATAGCAATAAAACTTAATGATCAATATGCTAAGCTAACGGATGGGTCTTGTCCATCACATCATTCTCCTAATGATGTGATCCCGTTCATCAAATGACAACACATGTCTATGGTTAGGAAACTTAACCATCTTTGATTAATGAGCTAGTCTAGTAGAGGCTTACTAGGGACACGGTGTTTTGTCTATATATCAACACATGTATCAAGTTTCCGGTTAATAAAATTCTAGCATGAATAATAAACATTTATCATGATATAAGGAAATATAAAATAACAACTTTATTATTGCCTCTAGGGCATATTTCCTTCAATTGATGTGTACCTTACTAATGCTCGTAGTAGCACCTGGGTATTTGATACTGGTTCGGTTGCTCATATTTGTAATTCGAAACAGGGGCTACAGATTAAAAGAAGATTGGCTAAGGACGAGGTGACGATGCGCGTCGGGAATGGTTCCAAGGTCGATGTGATCGCTGTCGGCACGCTACCTGTACATCTACCTTTGGGATTAGTTTTATACTTGAATAATTGTTATTTGGTGCCAGCGTTGAGCATTAACATTATATCTGGATCTTGTTTAAAGCAAGACGGTTATTCATTTAAATCAGAGAATAATGGTTGTTCTATTTATATGAGTAATGTCTTTTATGGTCATGCACCCTTGAAGAGTGGTCTATTTTGATTGAATCTCGATCGTAGTGATACACATATTCGTAATATTGATGCCAAAAGATGCAAAGTTGATAATGATAGTGCAACATATTTGTGGCACTGTCGTTTAGGTCATATTGGTGTAAAGCGCATGAAGAAACTCCATGCGGATGGACTTTTGGAATCACTTGATTATGAATCATTTGATGCTTGCGAACCATGCCTCATGGGCAAGATGACTAAAACTCCATTCTTCGAAACAATGGAGCTAGCCACTAACTTATTGGAAATAATACATACCAATGTATGCGGTCCGATGAGTGTTGAGGCTCGCGGCGGGTATCGTTATTTTTTGACCTTCACAGATGATTTGAGCAGATATGGGTATATCTACTTGATGAAACACAAGTCTGAAACATTTGAAAAGTTCAAAGAATTTAAGAGTGAAGTGGAGAATCATCGTAACAAGAAAATAAAGTTTCTGCGATCTCATCGCGGAGGCGAATATTCGAGTTACGAGTTTGGCCTTCATTTAAAACAATGTGGAATAGTTTCACAACTCACGCCACCAGGAACACCATAGCGTAATGGTGTGTCCGAACGTCGTAATCGTACTTTATTAGATATGGTGCGATCTATGATGTCTCTTACTGATTTACCACTATCGTTTTGGGGTTATGCATTAGAGACAACTGCATTCACGTTAAATAGGGCACCATCTAAATCTGTTGAGATGAGACCATATGAATGTGGTTTGGCAAGAAACCTAAGCCGTCGTTTCTTAAAGTTTGGGGTTGCGATGCTTATGTGAAAAAGATTCAGCCTGATAAGCTCGAACCCAAATCGGAGAAGTGTGTCTTCATAAGATACCCAAAAGAAACTGTTGGGGACACCTTCTACCACAAATCTGAAGGCAAGATCTTTGTTGCTAAGAATGGATCCTTTCTAGTCAACCTGGCAGTCGGGTCAGGTTTGCCCGGGTTGAGGTCTACCAAACCCATGCCCGATTACTAAATGGGTCTACCCAGTCGCTGATACGTCTCCAACGTATCAATAATTTATGAAGTATTCATGCTATTATATTATCCATCTTAGATGTTTTATATGCATTTATATGCTATTTTATATGATTTTTGGGACTAACCTATTAACCTAGGGCCCAGTGCCAGTTTTTGTTTTTTCCTTGTTTTTGAGTTTTACAGAAAAGGAATACCAAACGGAGTCCAATTGACGTGCCAATTTTTGACGATTTTTTATGGACCAGAATAAGCCCACGGAGCATCAGAGATGGACCAGAAGAGTCCCGAGCCGTCCATGATGGTGGAGGGCGCGCCCTACCCCCTGGGCGCGCCCCCCTATCTCGTGGACGACTTGGAGACCCACCTAACGTGAAACCGACGGCAAAAATTCCTATAAATACAGAAACCCCCAGAAAATAACCTAGATCGGAAGTTCCACCGCCGCAAGCCTCTATAGCCACGAGAAATCAATCTAGGCCCTCTCTGGCACCCTACCGGAGGGGGCCATCATCACCGGAGGCCATGGAGGAGGATCCCGGAGGGGCCATCATCGCCATGAAGGCCAAGGACCAGAGGGAGAACCTCTCCCCATCTAGGGGGAGGCCATGGAGGAGGAAGCACAAGGGGGAGAACCTCTCCTACTCTCTCTTAGTGGCGCCAGAGTGCCATCGGGGGGGGGGGGAATCATCGCCGCGGTGATCGTCTTCATCAACATCACCATCATCATCACCATCCTCATCTATTTTACGCGGTCCACTCTCCCGCACCCCGCTGTAATCCCTACTTGAACATGGTGCTTTATGCCACATATTATGATCCAATGATGTGTTGCCATCCTATGATGTTTTCAGTAGATATCCTTTCTCTTTGGGTTGATTGATGATATAGATTGGTATGAGTTGTATGTTTTATTTTGGTGTTGTCCTATTGTGCCCTCCGTGTCGCGCAAGCGTGAGGGATTCCCGCTGTAGGGTGTTGCAATACATTCATGATTCGCTTATAGTGGGTTGCTTGAGTGGCAGAAGCATAAACCCGAGTAAGGGGGTTGTTGCGTATGGGATAAATGTGACTTGATGCTTTAATGCTATGGTTGGGTTTTACCTTAATGATCTTTAGTAGTGCGGATGCTTGCTAGAGTTTCAATCATAAGTGCATATGATCCAAGAAGAGAAGGTATGTTAGCTTATGCCTCTCCCTCATATGAAATTGCAATGACGACCACCGGTCTTGTCAACAATTGCCTAGGACAATTCCGCACACCGATCCATCATTATTCCACACTCGCTATTTATAATATTTAGTAATATATTCTAACTTTATGATAACAGCACCTACTTTTATATTTTAGCTCTCCGATATCATGCAAAGTTATCCTCTTCATACCCACAACGTAGTTTTATTTCTCGTTTCTAGTTGGAAGCAAATGTTCGGTGTACGTAGAATCGTATCAGTGGCAGATAGGACTTGAGAGAATATTGATCTTACCTTTAGCTCCTTGTGGGTTCGAAACTCCATACTTATCACTTCCACCTTTGGGAATTGCTACGATGATTCCCTGCACTTGGGGATTATCAGTCGCACACGATCCTGCCCATGGACGAAGGATCAGACCCACGCCCGAACCCGATGGGTTACCCATCGGGCTACTGTATAGTGTTCTTGTACAGTGTACAACAGAGTAGTGGCAAAATTCATATAACAATTACTGGTTCACACAGTGGCAAAAATGTACAAATAGCTTCAGTTACTAACCATCAATGTGAATATATAGTAGAACAACTAGGAAACACAGTATCAGGAAGGCAAATACAAGGTTCGGGAGCACAAATAGCATCACAAATACATGGTGCAGGTCTTTAGAAGCACAAATACAAGGTTCAGGAGCAGAAATACAAGGTTCATTTGCACAAATAGCAGCAGAAATACAAGGTTCAATAGCAGCACAAATACAAGGTTCAGGTTGAGTAGTTGTGTGCCAAAAAGCTAGCAGTAGCAAGTAGGTAGCAGCCCATGGATAAATGTAAATAACAGCATGTAGTAGTGTAGCACGCCGGGTCGTCCGCCTTCTCGTCGCAACCAAGCAGCAGCAGCAACATCATACAATCATGTTTCAGGCTTCAGTTAGGATGGATTGATCATCAACCTCCTGAAACATAAGAAAATAGAAGCATTCAAAGTAAAGAACAAGATTTGCATTAAAATCTAAGATTAAAAGGCATGCTAAGTTGCTAAAAGTAGAATCTGTTACCATCATTTCTGTGTCATCCTTAAGAACAGTTTCAAAGTCCACAAACATAGTAGAATTGCAATCCCCTGATGCATAGATTTAGATATTAACATATAGCAAGGAAATAATATTGTGTATGGAAAGAAGAGTCATGATTGAAATAGATTATCACCTAACATGTCTGCACGGGACCAAGCTTGCATACACATAAGAGCTTTGGTCATGTTTGGTGCAAGTGAACATCCATGTGCACTTAGTATTCTCCCACTAGTACTGAAGGCAGATTCCGGCGCCACGGTTGTTACAGGAATGGCTAGTATATCATGAGCCATTCTTCGCAACGTAGGATACTTGATACCTCCAAACTGCCACCAATTGATGATGTCGAGACCCTCTAGCCTATGGATAATTTCCTCTTCCAAATATAAGTCCAGTTCTGTCCACACACGAGAAGCACTCATAACAGGCTACGAGGACATATATTGTTTAAATATATTCTCCATTTCATCTACTGCAGCACCACCTTGGGTAGAAACACTCCTACCTACCTGTGACTCCGAGGTACCCACACCACCATAAGATGCTTGATATTCTAGCAACAAATCACCCATTAACTTTCTAATTTTCTCCACTTTTGTAGTTGCATTTTCAAACCCAGAAAGAGAGCCAAACAAAGCTTGCAACATATGAAGCTTATATCTTGGATCAAGGACTGTTGCCACAGACATAAGACCATGGACTTCTTTCCAATACTTCTCAAACTTCGTCTTCATTTCCTCAGACATCTTTTGCAAAGGAACATGCTCACTAGTAGACCATTTTCGTATTGCTAGACGAATAGAAGATATTTTGGGGAAGAACAGATTTGCGGTAACATATTTAGTCCCTGAGAATAGTTCAGTGATCTCAAAGAAAACTTGTAGCCTATCACAAAGTTCTTTTGCAAATTTCCAATCTTCTACGGTTGGGCAACAGTTGAATAGGAGCTCACGTGTTCTTAGTTTCTTGAACACATCAGTGTATAGTAATGCAATGGATATCATTTTATATCTTGAATTCCACCTAGTCTTGCAATCCAAAAACAACCTTCTAGAATAGTCAATGTTTAGAGAGAGTGCCATCTGTTTAAATTTCTCGTGCCTTTTAGGTGTGGCCTACCAAAATGCAACACTATCACGGACTCTAGCAATACCTTTCTCCATGACACTCATTCCATCTTTCACAATCAGATTAGGATATGTGCACAAGAACGCATATGCAGATACTTACCCTCCAACATAAGGGATTTAGTATCCAACTTATCTATCAAGATAACAATAGCCTTGTCATTAGTTGTGCAATTGTCAAGGGTAGTCCTCTCTAGATGCCAATCAAGAAGACATTCATGCAAAGCTTGACAAATAACTTCACCATTATGTGGAGCGGGTACATATGCAAACCTAATATACAATAAACATACAGGTTCAGCTTCACAATCATTAACAAAATAGTTCAGTTTCATAATGATACAAAAAAGCTTCGCTTTAACAAAACATACCTCAAAATGATGCTCTTCAGATTTAAAGATTCATTAATAAAATGGGCTGTAACAACCATGTAGCCTTCCTTTTGATGGCCTGCAGTCCACAAGTCTGAGGTGACAGCTACTCGTTGTTTGCAATTTGCAAAATATTTCACCATCTTTTCCTTTTGGGCTGAATGCATAAGCAAGATATCCTTTCTAATGGTATTTCTTGAGACAACCTTGAACAAAGGTTGCATTGAAGCACAAAACATTCGGAAAATAGAATGATCAACCATCGATAAAGGATATTCATGAACACAGATCATCAAGGCAAGATTTTTCCTAGCTACATCTTGGTCAAAAACCCCATTGTTATCGAGTTCAACTTTCCCACCACTAGCAGCCGCCAACCTTAACTTCTGTTGCTTTAGGCCTACAGGTGCACTCTTGGCACAACAAGTTTTCAAGTGGTTGTTCAAATGTGTGGTGCCACCTGTGCTTGCTGCACTAAGCCATTTTTTTGCAATACATGCATTGAGCTTGCCATCTCCCACCAATAAATTCTTTATGAAACTCATTCCATACTTCAGATGTAAGTTTCCTCCTTTTAGTTTGTCCAGGTTCTGTACCAGTACCTTGGGTTGTCTCAGCCTCGATGCCATCTGTACCCTCTGTTGCTTGTGAAGTGGATGACTTGTCATGTTGAGTTCCATGCACAGCTGAGCTTTCCACTCAAGGCGCCGAGAAACTATCCACTGGTGAACTCATCTATACAAGACCACACACAATTACTTAGTTGAACTCATCTCTCATCTATTCTACTGATGCAAACTAAATAGAAAAGGTTGGGAATTGTTCTACTGTTGCAAACCTTGGTGAGACAAAAGGAGGGCGCGGTGATGGCCTCGGTGCTGCTCCGGCGCGATGATGGCCTCGGTGCTGGTCCGGTGCGGTGAAGCCTTGGAGGAAGAATGAGGATGGCGGCGCTGCTGCTCCGGTTGGACGGGATCGATGCAGAGGTGGCGTTGTTGCTGCTCCGGCGCGGAGAACTTGCTGCTCGAGGGAGAATGAGGACTGAGACGGCGGAGTTGAGTGGCGGTGGTGCTTGGCTACAGATCCAGCGAGGATGGAGGCAGAGGTGGTGCTTGGTCGTAGATCCAGCAAGGATGGAGGCAGCCTACATGGGGGATCCTACGTCCCCGCGAGGATGGAGACAGCGGGGATCCTATGGCCTAGGAGGATGGCAGCCGCGGGGATCCGGCAGCCTGCGACGGCGTGGGACAGTGGGGGGCGGCGGCAGTTTGCCGATGGGACTGGGAGAGGGCGAGAGCGAGACTGCAGGAGTGGGCGGCTAGGTTTGTGCATTGTGGTTGCGCGAGAAGGACAGGGTTGGCTTCTCTGCCTTGTAAAACCTAGGTGCTGACTTACTGGACTGGGCCGGGGACGGTGGGCTGGACTGTGGGAGGCTGGATCGCGGGAGGCTAGCCTACTACTATTTAGATATAAATGTCCCACATGTCAGCTAATCGGGCGACCCATCGGGTGACCCATGGGCAGGACCTCATACCCATACCCTACCCATGACTAATCGGGTTACCCATCGGGCTTACCCATATGGGTGAATATGCCAACCCATACCCTACCCATTCGGGTCGGGTGCCCATGGGCGCGGCCACCCATGGGTCAAATTGCCGGGTTGACTTTCTAGAGAAGGAGTTTCTCTCGAAAGAAGTGAGTGGGAGGAAAGTATAACTTGATGAGGTAACTGTACCTTCTCTCGAATTGGAAAGCAGCTCATCACAGAAAACCGTTCCCATGATGGCTACACCAACTAGAGAGGAAGCTAATTATAATGATCATGAAACTTTAGATCAAGTTACTACCAAACCTCCTAGGTCAACCAGAGCACGTTCCGCACTAGAGTGGTATGGTAATCCTATTCTGGAGGTCATGTTACTAGACCATGATGAACCTACGAACTATGAAGAAGCTATGATGAGCCCAGATTTCGATAAATGGCTTGAGGCCATGAAATCTGAGATAGGATTCATGTATGAGAACAAAGTGTGGACTTTGGTTGACTTGCCCGATGATCGTGAGCATAGAGAATAAATGGATCTTCAAGAAGAAGAATGACGCTGATGGTAATGTTACTGTCTACTAAGTTTGACTTGTCGCAAAAGATTTTTGACAAGTTCAAGGAGTTGACTACGATGAGACTTTCCCACCCGCAGCGATGCTTTAGTCTGTCCGAATCATGTTAGCAATTGCCGCATTTTATGATTATGAAATCTGGCAAATGGACGTCAAAACTGTATTCCTTAATGGATTTCTTAAAGAAGAGTTGTATACGATGCAACCAGAAGGTTTTGTCGATCCTAAAGGTGCTAACAAAGTGTGCAAGCTCCAGCGATCCATTTATGGACTAGTGCAAGCATCTCGGAGTTGGAATATACGCTTTGATGAGGTGATCAAAGCATATAGTTTTATACAGACTTTTGGAGAAGCCTGTATTTACAAGAAAGTAAGTGGGAGCTCTGTAGCATTTCTAGTATTATATGTGGATGATATATTGTTGATTGGAAATGATATAGAATTTCTGAATAGCATAAAAGGATACTTGAATAAGAGTTTTTCAATGAAAGACCTCGGTGAAGCTGCGTATATATTGGGCATCAAGATCTATAGAGATAGATCAAGACGCTTAATTGGACTTTCACAAAGCATACCTTGATAAAGTTTTGAAGAAGTTCAAAATGGATCGGTCAAGGAAAGGGTTCTTGCCTGTGTTACAAGGTGTGAAGTTGAGTCGAACTCAATGCCCGACCACTACAGAAGATAGAGAGAAAATGAAAGTCATTCCCTATGCCTCAGCCATAGGTTCTATCATGTATGCTATGTTGTGTACCAGACCTGATGTGTGCCTTGCTATAAGTCTAGCAGGGAGGTACCAAAGTAATCCAGGAGTGGATCACTGGACAACTGTCAAGAACATCCTGAAGTACTTGAAAAGGACTAAGGATATGTTTCTCGTTTATGGAGGTGACAAAGAGCTCGTCGTAAATGGTTACGTCGATGCTAGTTTTGACACTGATCCGGATGATTCTAAGTCACAACAGGATACGTATTTATATTGAATGGTGGAGCGGTCAGTTGGAGGAGTTCCAAGCAAAGCGTCGTGGCGGGATCTACGTGTGGAGCGGAGTACATAGTGTTGGGGAACGTAGTAATAATTGAAAAAGTTCCTACGTGTCACCAAGATCAATCTAGGAGATGCTAGCAATGAGAGAGAAGGAGTGCATCTTCACACCCTTGAAGATCGCTAAGCGGAAGCGTTACCAGAACGCGGTTGATGGAGTCGTACTCGCAGCGATTCAAATCGCGGAAGATCCAATCTAGCGCCGAACGGACGGCGCCTCCGCATTCAACACACGTACAGCCCGGGGACGTCTCCTCCTTCTTGATCCAACAAGGGGAGAGGAGAAGTTGAGGGAAAGCTCCGGCAGCACGACGGCATGGTAGTGGAGCTTGCGGTTCTCCGGCAGGGCTTCGCCAAGCACTACGGAGGAGGAGGAGGTGTTGGAGGAGGGAGGGGCTGCGCCAGGGGAAGGGTGTGCGGCTGCCCTCTCTCTCTCACTATATATAGGGGAAGGGGTGGAGGAGGCGCCCTACGGTTCCCTAGGGGAGGGGTGGCGGCCATAGGGGAAACCCTAGATGGGATTGGGCGCCCCCACCCCTAGGAAACTTGCCCCCCCAAGTCGGGAGGGGTGGCTGCCCTAGGGGAGGCGCCTCCACCTCTCCACGTTACGTGAGATGGAGTGGGAGGGGCGCACAGCCCCTTAGTGGGCTGATGTGCCCCCTCCCCTTGGCCCATAAGGCCACCCAACGCTTGCCGGGGCCTCCGAAACACCTTTCGGTCACACTGGTCGTCACCCGGTACTCCCAGAACAATTTCGGACTCCAATACCCTTCGTCCAATATATCGATCTTTACCTCCGGACCATTCCGGAGTTCCTCATCACGTTCGGGACTCCGAACAACCTTCGGTAACCACATACTATTTCCCATAACAACTCTAGCGTCACCGAACCTTAAGTGTGTAGACCCTACGGGTTCGGGAACCATGCAGACATGACCGAGACAACCTCCGGCCAATAACCAATAGCGGAATATGGATACCCATATTGGCTCCCACATGTTCCACGATGATCTCATCGGATGAACCACAATGTCGGGGATTCAATCAATCCCGTATACAATTCCCTTTGTCCATCGGTATGTTACTTGCCCGAGATTCGATCATAGGTATCCCCATACCTCGTTCAATCTCGTTACCGGCAAGTCTCTTTACTCGTTCCGTAACGCATGATCTCGTGGCTAACTCCTTAGTCACATTGAGCTCATATGATGATGCATTACCGAGTGGGCCCAGACATACCTCTCCGTCATACAGAGTGAAAAATCCTAGTCTCGATTCGTGCCAACCCAACAGACACTTTCGGAGATACCTATAGTGCACCTTTATAGCCACCCAGTTACGTTGTGACGTTTGATACACCCAAAGCACTCCTACGGTATCCGGGAGTTGCACAATCTCATGGTCTAAGGAAATGATACTTGACATTAAAAAAGCTCTGGCAAACGAACTACACAATCTTGTGCTATGCTTAGGATTGGGTCTTGTCCATCACATCATTCTCCCCATGATGTGATCCCGTTATCAACGACATCCAATGTCCATGGACAGGAAACCATGACCATCTATTGATCAACGAGCTAGTCAACTAGAGGCTTAGTCATAGCCTAGTGGTGGGAAGGGGCTGATGCCTTCCCACCCACCCAGGTTCAAGGCATGGTACTTGCAATTTGGGGTTGTTGCACCAATTATACTGTAGGGGGTTCCCTTACAGTCTTTCTGTCAAAAAACATGTTGTGGTCTATGTATTCACACATGTATTACGGTTTCCGGTTAATACAATTATAGCATGAACAATAGACAATTATCATGAACAAGGAAATATAATAATAACCATTTTATTATTGCCTCTAGGGCATATTTCCAACAGTATCCCACTTGCACTAGAGTCAATAATCTAGTTCACATCGCCATGTGATCAACACTCATAGTTCACATCGCCATGTGACTAACACCCAAAGAGTTTACTAGAGTCAATAATCTAGTTCACATCACATGTGATTAAGACTCAATGAGTTCTGGGGATTGATCATGTTATGCTTGTGAGAGAGGTTTTAGTCAATGGTTCTGCAACATTCAGATCCGTATGTACTTCGCAAATCTCTATGTCCTATCATAGATGCTGCTTCCACGCTCCACTTGGAGCTATCCCAAATGGTTGCTCCACTATACGTATCCGGTTTGCTACTCAGAGTCATCCGGATAGGTGTTAAAGCTTGCATCGATGTAACTCTTTATGCCGAACTCTTTATCACCTCAAAACCGAGAAACATTTCCTTATTCCTCTAAGGAAAATTTTGACCGCTGTCTAATGATCCATTCCTGGATCACTTTTGTACCCCCTTGCCAGACACGTGGCAAGGCACATATCAGGTGTGGTACATAGCATGGCATATCGTATAGCGCCTATGGCTAAGGCATAGGGGACGACTTTCGTCCTTTCTCTTTCTTCTGCCGTGGTCGAGCTTCAAGTCTTAACTTCACACCTTACAACTTAGGCAAGAACTCCTTCTTTGACTGATCCATCTTGAATTCCTTCAAGATCATGTCAAGGTATGTGCTCTGTGAAAGTCTTATCAGGCGTCTTGATCTATCTCTATAGATCTTGATACCCAACATGTAAGCAGTTTTACACAGGTCTTCCTTTGAAAAACTCCATTCAAACAACCCTTTATGCTTTCCAGAAATTCTACATCATTTTCTGATCAACAATATGTCATCCACATATATTTATCAAAATGTTGTAGTGCTCCCACTCACTTTCTTGCAAATACAAGTTTCTTGCAAACTTTGTATAAACCCAAATGCTTTGATCACCTCATCAAAGCGTATGTTCCAACTCCGAGATGCTTGCTCCAGTCCATAGAAGGACCGCTGGAGTTTGCATACCTTTTAGCATCCTTAGGATCGACAAAACCTTCTGGTTGTATCACATACAACCTTTCCTCATGGAAACCGTCAAGGAAACTTTGTTTTGACATCCATCTGCCAGATTTCGTAAATGAAAATGCAGCAACTGCTAACATAATTCTAACAGACTTTAGCATCGCTATGATTGAGAAAGTCTCATCATAGTCAACTCCTTGAACTTGTCGGAAACTTCTTTGAGACAAGTCGAGCTTCATAAATGGTGACATTACCATCAGCGTCTGTCTTCTTCTTAAAGATCCATTTATTCTCAATGGCTTGCCGATCATCGGGCAAGTCCACCAAAGTCCATACTTTGTTCTCATACATGGATCCTATCTCGGATTTCATGGCTTCCAGCCATTTGTTGGAATCTGGGCCCACCATCGCTTCTCCATAGCTCATAGGTTCGTCGTTGTCCAACAACGTGACCTTTAAGACAGGGTTACCACTCAGAAGTTGTACACACCCTTGTCGACCTACAAGGTTCAATAGTAACTTGATCTGAAGCTCCATGATCATCATCATTAGCTTTCTCTTCAACTGAGGTAGGTGCCACAGAAACATCTTTCTGTGTTGCGCTACTCTCTGGTTGAAGTAAAGGTTCAACAACCTCATCAAGTTCTATCTTCCTCCCACTCAATTCTTTCGAGAGAAACTCTTTCTCGAGAAAGGACCTGTTCCTAGCGACAAACACTTTGCCCTCAGATCTGAGATAGAAGGTATACCCAATCGTCTTGTTTGGGTATTCTATCAAGACACAATTTTCCGCTTTGGGTTCGAGCTTTTCTGGCCGAAGCCTATCGACATAAGCATCGTAGCCCCAAACCTTAAGAAACAACAACTTAGGTTTCTTGCCAAACCATAGTTCATACGGTGTCGTCTCCACGGACTTAGATGGTGCCCTATTTAAAGTGAATGTAATTGTCTCTAATGCATAACCCCAAAATGATAGCGGTAGATCGGTAAGAGACATCATAGATCGCACCATATCCAATAGGGTGCGATTACGATGTTCGGACACACCATTACGCTATGGTGTTCCAGGTGGCGTCAACTGTGAAACGATTCCACCTTGTCTTTAGTGATTGCCAAACTCATAACTCAGATACTCTCCCCTTGATCAGATCATAGGAACTTGATCTTCTTGTTATGATGATTCTCAACTTCACTCTGAAATTGCTTGAACTTTTCAAACGTTTCAAACTTATGCTACATTAAGTAAATATACCCATATCTACTCAATTCATCGGTGAAGGTGAGAAAATAACGATATCCACTGCGTGCGTCAACACTCATCGGACCGCACACATCAGCATGTGTGATTTCCAACAAGTCACTTGCCCGTTCCATTGTTCCAGAAAACGGGGTTTTAGTCATCGTGCCTATGAGGCATGGTTCACATGTGTCAGGTGATTCAAAATCAAGTGACTCCAAAAGTCCATTAGCATGGAGGTTCTTCATGCGCTTTACACCAATATGACCTAAGCGGCAGTGCCACAAGAAAGTGGTACTATCATTATCAACTCTACATCTTTTGGCATCAATGTTATGAACATGTGTATCACTACGACCGAGATTCAATAAACCATTCACATTGGGTGCATGACCATAGAAGGTATTATTCATGTAAACAGAATAACCATTATTCTCTGACTTAAATGAATAACCGTAAAACATGATCTAATCATGTTCATGCTCAACGCAGACACCAATGCAAACAACATTTATCTGGGTTCAACATTAATCCCGAAGGTAGAGGGAGCGTGCGATGGTGATCATATCATCCTTGGAAACACTTCCAACACATATCGTCACCTCGCCCTTAGCTAGTCTCCGTTTATTCCGTAGCTTTTGTTTCGAGTTACCAATATTAGCAACTGAACCGGTATCTAATACCCATGTGCTACTAGGAGTACTAGTAAGGTACACATCAATAACACATATATCAAATATACTTTTGTTGAAGTTGCCAGCCTTCTTATCTACCAAGTATTTGAGGCAGTTCCGCTACCAGTGACCGTTCCCCTAATAGAAGCACTTCGTCTCGGGTTTGGGTTCTTGGGTTTCTTCACTAGAGCGGCAACTGGCTTGCCATTCATGAAGTTTCCCTTCTTGCCCTTGCCCTTCTTTGAAACTAGTGGTCTTGTTAACCATCAACACTTGATGCTCCTTCTTGACTTCTACCTTTACGGCCTTAAGCACGACGAACAGCTCCGGGATCAACTTCCCTTGCATGTTATAGTTCATCACGAAGCTCTAGTTAGCTTGGTGATAGTGACTGGAGAACTCCGTCAATCACTTCTCTTATCTGGAAGATTAACTCCCACTTGATTCAAGCGATTGAAGTACCTAGACATTCTGAGCACATGCTCACTGGCTGAGCTATTCTCTCCATCTTGTAGGCAAAGATCTTATCAGAGGTCTCAAACCTCTCAACACGGGCATGAGCCTGAAATACCAATTTCAGCTCTTGGAACATCTCATATGTTCCATGGCGTTCAAAACGCTTTTGGAGCCCCGACTCTAAGCCGTAAAGCATGGCGCACTAAACTATCAGGTAGTCATCAGAACGTGTCTGCCAGATGTTCACAACATCCACAGACGACGCCAGAGGGGTTGACACACCGAGCGGTGCATCAAGAAAGAAGCCTTCTGTGTAGCAGTGAGGACAATCCTCAGACTACGGCCCTAGTCCGCACAATTGCTTACAATATCTTTCAACTTAGTATTTCTCTAGGAACGTATTAAAACAAGGAGCTAAAGCGCGAGCTATTAATCTACAACATAATTTGCAAAGACAATTTAGACTATGTTCATGATAATTAAGTTCATCTAATCAAATTATTGAATGAACTCCCACTCAGATAGACATCCCTCTAGTCATCTAAGTGATACATGATCCGAATCGACTAGGCCGTGTCCGATCATCACGTGAGACGGACTAGTCATCAACGGTGAACATCTCCATGTTGATCGTATCTACTATACGACTCATGTTCGACCTTTCGGTCTCTTGTGTTCCGAGGCCATGTCTGTACATGCTAGGCTCGTCAAGTCAAGCTAAGTGTTTCACATGTGTAAATCTGGCTTACACCCGTTGTATGCGAATGTTAGAATCTATCACACCCGATCATCACGTGGTGCTTCGAAACAACGAACCTTCGCAACGGTGCACAGTTAGGGGGAACACATTTCTTGAAATTTTAGTGAGGGATCATCTTATTTATGCTACCGTCGTTCTAAGCAAATAAGATGTAAACATGACAAACATCACATGCAAATCATAAAGTGACATGATATGGCCAATATCATCTTGCGCCTTTGATCTCCATCTTCGAGGCGCGGCATGATCACCTTCGTCACCGGCATGACACCATGATCTCCATCATCATGTCCATCCGTGTCTTCATGAAGTTGTCTCGCCAACTATTACTTCTACTACTATGGCTAACGGTTAGCAATAAAGTAAAGTAATTACATGGCGTTTTCATTGACACGCAGGTCATACAATAAATTAAGACAACTCCTATGGCTCCTGCCGGTTGTCATACTCATCGACATGCAAGTCGTGATTCCTATTACAAGAACATGATCAATCTCATACATCACATATATCATTCATCACATCCTTTTGGCCATATCACATCACATAGCATACCCTGCAAAAACAAGTTAGACGTCCTCTAATTGTTGTTGCATGTTTTACGTGGCTGCTATGGGTTTCTAGCAAGAACGTTTCTTACCTACGCAAAAGCCACAACGGTGATATGCCAATTGCTATTTACCCTTCATAAGGACCCTCTTCATCGAATCCGATCCGACTAAAGTGGGAGAGACAGACACCCGCTAGCCACCTTATGCATCAAGTGCATGTCAGTCGGTGGAACCTGTCTCACGTAAGAGTACGTGTAAGGTCGGTCCGGGCCGCTTCATCCCACAATGCCGCCGAATCAAGATAAGACTAGTAACGGTAAGCAAATTGAACAAATCATCGCCCACAACTACTTGTGTTCTACTCGTGCATAGAATCTACGCATAGACCTAGCTCATGATGCCACTGTTGGGGAACGTAGTAATAATTCAAAATTTTCCTACGTGTCACCAAGATCAATCTAGGAGATGCTAGCAACGAGAGAGAGGGAGTGCATCTTCATACCCTTGAAGATCGCTAAGCGGAAGCGTTACAAGAACGCGGTTGATGGAGTCGTACTCGCGGCGATTCAAATCGCGGAAGATCCGATCTAGCGCCGAACGGACGGCGCCTCCACGTTCAACACACGTACAGCCTAGGGACGTGTCCTCCTTCTTGATCCAGCAAGGGGGGAGGAGAAGTTGAGGGAAAGCTCCGGCAGCACGACGACATGGTGGTGGAGCTTGCGGTTCTCCGGCAGGGCTTCGCCAAGCACTACGGAGGAGGAGGAGGTGTTGGAGGAGGAGAGGGCTGCGCCAGGGAAGGGGTGTGGCAGCCCTCCCACCCCCACTATTATAGGGGAAGGGGAAGGAGTGGGGGGCGGCGGCCAAGGGGAAACCCTAGATGGGTTTTGGGCGCCCCCACCCCTAGGAAACTTGCCCCCCAAGCCGGGAGGGGTGGCTGCCCTAGGGGAGGCGCCCCCACCTCTCCACGTTACGTGAGATGGGGTGGGAGGGCGCACAGCCCCTTAGTGGGCTGATGTGCCCCTCCCCTTGGCCCATAAGGCCCCCCAACGCTTGCCGGGGCCTCCGAAACCCCTTTCGGACATGCTGGTCGTCACCCGGTACCCCGGAACAATTCCGGACTCCAATACCCTTCGTCCAATATATCGATCTTCACCTCCGGACCATTCGGAGTTCCTCGTCACGTCCGGGATCTCATCCGGGACTTCCGAACAACCTTCGGTAACCACATACTATTTCCCATAACAACTCCAGCGTCACCGAACCTTAAGTGTGTAGACCCTACGGGTTCGGGAACCATGCAGACATGACCGAGACATCTCTCCGGCCAATAACCAATAGCGGGATCTGGATACCCATATTGGCTCCACATGTTCCACGATGATCTCATTGGATGAACCACGATGTCGGGGATTCAATCAATCCCGTATACAATTCCCTTTGTCCATCGGTATGTTACTTGCCCGAGATTCGATCGTCGGTATCCCTATACCTTGTTCAATCTCGTTACCGGCAAGTCTCTTTACTCGTTCCGTAATGCATGATCCCGTGGCTAACTCCTTAGTCACATTGAGCTCATTATGATGATGCATTACCGAGTGGGCCCAGAGATACCTCTCCGTCATACGGAGTGACAAATCCCAGTCTCGATTCGTGCCAACCCAACAGACACTTTCGGAGATACCTGTAGTGCACCTTTATAGCCACCCAGTTACGTTGTGACGTTTGATACACCCAAAGCACTCCTACGGTATCCGGGAGTTGCACAATCTCATGGTCTAAGGAAATGATACTTGACATTAGAAAAGCTCTAGCAAACGAACTACACGATCTTGTGCTATGCTTAGGATTGGGTCTTGTCCATCACATCATTCTCCTAATGATGTGATCCCGTTATCAACGACATCCAATGTCCATGGTCAGGAAATCACAACCATCTATTGATCAACGAGCTAGTCAACTAGAGGCTTACTAGGGACATGTTGTGGTCTATGTATTCACACATGTATTACGGTTTCCGGTTAATACAATTATAGCATGAACAATAGACAATTATCATGAACAAGGAAATATAATAATAACCATTTTATTATTGCCTCTAGGGCATATTTCCAACACATTCCCCATGCCTCAGCCATAGGTTCTATATAGTATGCCATGCTGTGTACCAGACCTATTGTATACCTTAGCATGAGTTTGGAAAGGGATTACAATAGTGATCTAGGAGTAGATCACTGGACATCGGTCAAAATTATCCTTAGAGGACTAAAGAAACATTTCTCGGTTGTGGAGGTGATAAAGAGTTGTCGATGCAGCTCGACCATCTGGATCCGAGTCTCGATGTGGATACATATTGAAAGTAGGAGCATTTAGCTAGAGTAGCTCCGTGCAGAGCATTGTAGACATAGAAATTTGCAAAATACATACAGATCTGAATGTGGTAGACCCCGTTGACTAAACCTCTCTCACAAGCAGAACATGATCACACCTTAGTACTCTTTTGGTGTTAATCACATGGCGATGTGTACTAGATTACTGACTCTAGTAAACCCTTTGTGTGTTGGCCACATGGCAATGAGAACTATGGGTGTTAATCACATGGTGATGTGAACTATTGGTGTTAAATCACATGGCGATGTGAACTAGATTATGGACTCTAGTGCAAGTGGGAGACTGAAGGAAATGTGCCCTAGAGGCAATAATAAAGTTATTATTTTATATTTCCTTATATAATGATAAATGTTTATTATTCATGCTAGAATTATATTAACCAGAAACTTGATACATGTGTGGATACATAGACAAACACCATGTCCCTAGTAAGCCTCTACAAGACTAGCTCGTTAATCAAAGATGGTTAAGTTTCCTAACCATAGACATGTGTTGTCATTTGATGAACGGGATCACATCATTAGGAGAATGATGTGATGGACAAGACCCATCCGTTTAGCTTGGCATATTGATTGTTAAGTTTTATTGCTATTGCTTTCTTCGTGTCATATACATATTCCTTTGACTATGAGATTATGCAACTCTGGATACCAGAGGAATACCTTGTGTGCTATCAAATGTTAGAACGTAACTGGGTGATTATAAAGGTGCTCTACAGGTGTCTCCGAAGGTACTTGTTGGGTTGGCGTATTTCGAGATTAGGATTTGTCACTCCGATTGTCGGAGAGGTATCTCTGGGCCCACTCGGTAATGCACATCACTATAAGCCTTGCAAGCATGTATAAGTCATGAAGAAAGCAATAGCAGAATACTAAACAATCAAGTGCTAAGCTAACAGAATGGGTCAAGTCAATCACATCATTCTCCTAATGATGTGATCTCGTTAAGCAAATGACAACTCATGTCTATGGCTAGGAACATAACCATCTTTGATCAACGAGCTAGTCAAGTAGAGGCATACTAGTGACACTCAGTTTGTCTATGTATTCACACAAGTATTATGTTTCCGGTTAATACAATTCTAGCATGAATAATAAACATTTATCATGAAATAAGGAAATAAATAATAACTTTATTATTGCCTCTAGGGCATATTTCCTTCAACGTCATCGAGTTGAACGTGTGCAGAACTCGGAGGTGTCGTACGTTCGGTGCTTGATCGGTCGGAACGAGAAGAAGTTCGACTACATCAACCGCGTTGTCAAACACTTCCGCTTTCGGTCTACGAGGGTACATGGACACACTCTCCCCCTCTCGTTGTTATGCATCTCCTAGATAGATCTTGCGTGAGCATGGGAAAATTTTGAAATCGCATGCTACGTTTCCCAACACACACTACCATACAATTCGCTCAATCCAGTCGTTTGCGATGTGGTAAGTCATTGCGCACCATTTTTTAGTCAAACTATGTGTATGGTATCACACATAGGTCACTTAAACCAGGAGTCACTACTTGAATCAGGATCTTTTCCGTCAGCCAGCTCGTTGCCGTCTGCTAGCTGACGGCAAAGAAGGTCTTTGCCCTCAGCTTAAAAAAAGATGACGGCAAAGCAAGAGCTGACGACAAAGACCATGTTTGCCGTCAGCCAGCTCGTTGTCATCTGCTAGCAGACGACAAAGAGGGTGGGTGGTCCACTAACGAGAACCACCTAACGGCCACTTTATTTGCCATCCGCGAGCAGACGGCAAAGAGAATAGCCAACCTAACGGCCGTTTCCTCATGGCCCTACCCCACTAGCTACGCTCTTTGCCATCTACTAGCATACGGCAAAGAAATTAAACCTAACTAAAAAACGGTCGCCCCGCGCCCCACCCCCTCTCTTCCCTCTCTCTCCCTCCCTCACCGCGCCGCGCCGCCGCCGTGCCCCGCCGCCGACCCCCACCGCCCCCGCTGCCCCCGACCCCCACCGACCCCGCCGCTCCAGACCACCACCGCCGCCGACGCCCCCAACCCCCACCGCCCCGCGCCCCGGACGCCCCCGACCCCCTGCCCCGGCGCCCTGCCGCCCATCGCTGCTCGGCCCCCCGCCGCCCGGCGCTCTGCTCCGCGCCCCTGGCGCCCCACCGCTTAGGCCGCCCGCCGCCCGGCGCTCCGCCCCGCCCCCTGGTGAGGCTTTTTTTCCTTTTTTCTATCTTTTTTTGTTGCTGTTTTTTGATTTAGGTTAATTAGTTAGTTAGTTTTTTAGGTTAATTAGTTACTTGTTTTACCCCTACTGTACATAGGTTAATTAGTTAGTTAGCTATTTTAGGTTAATTACTTAGTTAGTTTCTTTAGGTTAATTACTTAGTTAGATATAAGCCCAAGAACAAGAAAAGAAAAGAAAGAAAGAAGACCTTAAAGGACTAGGAGGAGAAAACATAGAAAAAAGAAGAAGAAAAAAGAAAACATAAAAAGAAGAAAAGAAGAACTAAAGTCTACTGTCTATCCACTATTCATGTTAGTACTCCTACTACTATTAGTACATTGTTTGGTTTTGATGCCCACTTTCTTTGTCCCTAAAATGTTGAGCTTGTCTTGACTAAGTGTATTTAACAACTTGACGCACTTTATGAGTAGATGGTGATGCTGGCATGCACATTGACGAGACATGTATTTGCTGTTAGCTGGGTCACTCTTCTTAAGTTTTCACTGGTCAGGTTGTCAATTTGCTTGTGGATTGTGGGTGTTCAGGCGGACTTGCTGTTAGTTGGATCATGCTTCCTTTGGTTTAATTGGTCAGCCTGTCAATTTGTTTTTTTTCCATGCTGATTAGGTCTCTGTTTAGCCTCAATATGCTTCTAGCTCTGTTTCGTCATGATGATATGGACAGTGCTATTTTTAGTCTATATAATGGTTACCTAGGAAGTTGGTCTCCTTCTTTACAAATGTTAGATGAATGGATAGTACTCTTTGATTTATTCAACCAAGAAGCAATTTTCCACAATGAAAACAAAAAAGAGGCAAGTGAAAATTAAAGTAGTGGCAAAGAGAAAGCAGAGGAACACCAGCCAGCCTGCCAAGCAAAGCAGCAAGCCATGCTTTTAGGTTAATACATTTTAGTTGATTTTAGGTTAATACATTTTAGTTGATTTTAGAGTAGATTTTAGTTTATTTTGGGTTAGTAGATTTTAGTTGATTTAGGTTAATTAGTTGATTGAAGAAGAAAAAGAAGACAAGAGGAAGAAGGAAAATAAGGAAAATGAAGACAAGAGGAAGAAGGCAAAGAAGGAAGAAGAAGAAAAAAGAAGTATGAAAAAAAGTAGAAGTAGAAGATGAAAAAAAGAAGTAGGAAAAGTTGAAAAAGAGGGTCTCCAAGGGAAAAGAGGGTCGCCGAGTGGTCGAGGGCTCGAGGATCAAGGGGAAAAATGAGTCGAGGGTCTAGGGGTCGAGGATCGAGATGTCGAGGGGTCAAGGATCGAGGGGAAAAGGAGTCGAGGGTCTAGGGGTCGAGGATCGAGGTGTTGAGGGGTCGAGAGTCGAGGGTCGAGCGGAACAGGGGTCGAGGATCGAGGGGAAAAGGAGTTGAGGGTCGAGGATCGAGGTGTCGAGGGGTCGAGGGTCGAGGGGAAAAGGGGTCGATGGAGGGTCGCCGCCCCGAACCCCTGACCCCGACACCCCGACCCCGACACGACACCCCGACCCCGCCTCGACACCCCGACACCGCGAGCCCGACGCAGCACCCCGACCCCGACACGGCACCCCCGATCCTGACACGCTTAAATATTTTATTATGTTCATGATGATGGTACACACTTAAATATTTTATTATGTTTATGTTGTACTAATTTCGTTTACTCTTTGTCATTGCAGGTGTTGACAGATGGTGGGCGCGGGTCGAGAGCGCTCCGAGCCTCCTTCCTCGGCGCGTGGTGGGAGGGGTGCTGTTATTCCACCCCAGCACCTTCGGAGAGCGCTGGTAGATAGCATGCACACACCGGCGGGCGCTTCTTCTTCGGCTAGGCGAGGTCTGGGGAAGACGAAGAGGGGTACATCTAGAGGTGGACGTGGCGGCGGGAGAGGTAGGAAGGCTGCTACGCCTTCCTCGCCGCCACCCCAGCTGATTCTCTAGACCACCGGAGTGCTCCGTCTAAGGTGGACCCGTCTCGGACTCCGGTCCACGAGCCTCGGGCTGACGAGCCTCGGGTCGCCGAGCCTTCGTCCCACGAGACTCGGGCCCAGAGTCTTCGTCCCATGAGACTCCGGTCACAGAGTCTTCGTCCCACGTGACTCCGGAGACTAGTGGCCATGCTGATGGCGAGGAGACCTGGTCTAACGATAGTTTTAGCGAGGGCGAGCTGGTTGAGCAGGGCAAGAGGGTCTACCAGCGTGGTGGTACGAAGCTCCCGACCATGCCGGCGACCCGCGATCAGAGGTGGTTGATTCAGCCTAACGGGGAGAAGTAAGTGCATTTACTCTTTTTTAACCTTTGTCCTTCATGTTTCTTCAAATTAATATCTAATGTGTTGGCCTTGTCATACTGCAGGGGTTGGATACACGCTGATGGTGTCCGCAGGCCCAACCAGGTCCTTGGTGTGCTTTGCCGGCACCACTTCCCGGGGTGGGTCACGTTGCCCGGTGAGGGTCAGGTTCCACAGCTAGCACTAAGCTAGGAGCTGTACGTGGCTGCCCCGGCCCCGCCGAAGGAGAGGGTCGACGGTGTCTTGTGCGAGACGGTGGCCGACATTATGAGGCGGCAGTTTTGGGTAATTTCTCCTTTACATAATTAAAAAAACAACATTACCTAGTGATTGTACTAATCAGTGTTGTCTTGTTCGATTGCAGACCTTCTACAGGTGTTCTGAGGAACACGAGGCGGAGGCGGCTAGGGTTCTCGAAGCCGAGTGCAAGCGCCTACTTCAGAACTTATGGCACGAGGCTAGGGTGCAGGCTGTTCAAGACTACTATGCCTCGACTAACATTAGGAGGGCCAAGAAGAAGTGCCGCGGCAAGTATCTGAGTAAGGAGAAGACATGAAGGTAATTACCTATTCTTAAGGCATTGTACTTAGTTTCCTTGATTTCATTTGTAGGCATAGCGCTGAAATTTCTCTTTGCCAAACTTAGGTGCCCCCGAGATGGTGTGCGGATATGATGGACTGTTGGGAGGAGTTGGTGGATGAGTGGTGCTCTCCCCAATGGCTAGCCGAACACAACAAGGCCAGGGATAAGCGTGCTCAAATGCGAGGTGTGCCACACCATCAAGGGAGCTCCAACCTGTTTGTGTACGGGGATAACTGGGTATGTGGTTTGAGCCCTTAACGATTCATGCAATTTCATTCTTCATGCTATCTTGAGCCCTTAACTAATATGTTGTTCCTCTCTTTTAGGCGAAACACAACAAGAAGGACGTGCCACCATTGTACGACCTCTATGCCATGGCCCATACTGCCCCGTTCAAGAAGGCCAAGGCATTCTCTCAGGATGACCTCGATCATCCTGAGAGCCTAACCAACATCTCCTCCCATAACAAGCTCGTGAGGTATAGAGACTTTGGGAAGGCGACGAAAGGGGATGACTTCAACCCGAGCCAGAGTCCTTTTGATCCAGAGCTCGTGATGCTATCTGGTGATGGGAGGAAACATGGTTCGGTAGCCATTGGGGATGGACTGATACGTTGTCCTAGAAGTTTCCCGGAGATCAAGAAGCTCCATGCGAGGTCTCTTCCTGAGATACCGCCTCGAACACGGCCAGTGGAGCTCGCCATCGAGGCTAGGGCCCAGGAGCTTCTAGCAGAGGCAAACAGGCAGGCTAAGCAGAGGGAGATCGAGGTGGAGGAGAGGACGGCTAGTCTGTTGGAGGCGGAGAGGAACCGGAACAACGCGTCTCACCGGGCCCTATACGAGCTCCTCGTGGTAAGTTTCTCCTACATATTAGCCAAATCATGCACCTAATGTTTGTTTCATTACTAACTAATATGACTGACTCGTGAAAACAAAATGTGCAGTCCGTGTGCGAGAAAAACAGTCAGACCCCTCGGCCGATGCCCCGAATTGCTATAGCGGAGACGGTGAGTTTCATTTGAATGGTCATTATTTAGTAGTATCCACATATCAATTGCATCATCCTAACGAGACATTGCAAATGATCTTTGGTGCAGCATGCCTCCCGACAAGCATCGACCGATCCTTCTCCGTCTCGCACTGGCGCAACCCCGACCCCGACCGATCCTTCTCCGTCTGGCACTGGCGCAAACCCGACCGGTCCTTCACCTCCGTGATGACGGTAAGTTTTCTCTAGTGTTTTTCTTACCAAATGCATAAAGACCTAGACTTAGCTTTATTTTCTCCAAAATTCTTACCATAATGACCTAGACTTAGCTAATTTTCCTCCAAAATGACATAATTAGCTTACTTAGCTCCAAAATGATCTATACTTAGCTTTGTTTCCTCCGAAATGACCTAAGTTAGCTCTAATATGCTAAGTTATCTCTAATATGCTTAGTTAGCTAGGTTTGCTCAATAATGACATACACTTAGCTTACATATGTAAATAATGGCATAATTAGCTTACTTAGGTTTGAAATGGCATAACAATCTTGGTAACATCATATATGTCATATAGTTAGCTTATTTTCCTCGAAAATGACATAATAAGCCTAATTAGCTCCAAAATGATCAACTTTACCTAAGTTAGCTCCAAAATGACCTAAGTTAGCTCTAAAATGCTAAATTAGCTCCAATATGCTTAGTTACCTGGGTTAGCTCAATAAAGACCTATAATTAGCTTACTTATGTCAAAAATGACATAATATGCTTAGTTAACTCAAAAGTGACCAAGTTTACCTAGGTTAGCTCCAATATGATCCATTTTACCTAGGTTAGCTCCAAAATGACCTATTTAACTAGCTTAGCTCTAAAATGACCTACACACTTAGCATTTTTACCTAGCTTAGCTAAAAAATGGCATTTTTTCCTACCTTAGTTAGAAGAAGAAGAAGATAAAGAAGAGGAGAGGAGATTAAGAAAGAGAAGATAAATTCTTCTTCTTATTATTCTTTTTCTTCTTCTTTTTCTTCTAGCTAGTCTTCTTCTTCTAACTTTCATCTTTCCTAATTTGCAGATTCGCTTTAGATGAGGAGCTTGCGTTCATGGAGTCTACTCTTCTCCTTGTGCTTCTTTTATGTTCTTCGAAACTTGTTGCAAACTTGTTGTTGGATATGTGTTGTTGCAAACTTGTTGTTGGATGTGTTGGATATGTGTTGGCATGCTTGTGTATATATATCTTCAAATGTGTATATGTATATATATATCTTCAAATGTGTGTATATATATATATATCTGTAAAATTCTGTGAAATTGAATGAATTTAAGAAAAAACAGGGGCTATACAGGCTCTTTGCCGTCTGTCAGCAAATGGCAAAGAGCTTTGCCATCAGCCAGCAGACGGCAAAGCTGCCATGTGGCAGCTACCTGTGCAACCTGGGGGCACTGGGCTGGCCTATATGGTTGCTTTGCCGTCTGCTGGCTGACGACAAAGGCCTTTGCCGTCCGCCAGGCATGCCTTTGCCGTCAGCCATGGCAGACGGCAAAATGCCTGATTCCTGTAGTGAGCATGCGATAGATTTTTCATCGCACACAATTGATTTATGTGAATGATGTGCACGTTATCGCACAAAGTTTAGAACACTGCATGTGTGATGAATCGGCGATCACACACGTTTGTTTTTTGGGCACACAATTATATTTCTTTATATCGTGTGTGATGTCCTCCACGCACAAATTTCTTCTCCATGTGTGCGATTGGGGAGGAGGCCTTAATAGTATAGATCTGCATTAGTGGTTGTAGCTAACGCGCAACCCTCCCCTCTCTCCCTTTCCCAACATAGTCGCTTCAACCTTGTGTGGTGTGGTCGTGCACGACTGGTCTTGATCGATGCTGGAGGCCACCATCGCGTTGTTCCCTCCCTTGCACCGTCGCCAATAGTGTTGGTCTTCTCCTCAACAGTTCTGCATTGCGGCATCCACCCCTCCCACCTCCTCTCCACCATCTCCCATCCCCGTCAGACCATCTCTTCACCGATGAGCTCTCCCGCTCCCTCACTTTGTATCCTCTCCTCTTCCACTAAAACCCTATAAAAAAAGTCGTAGGGCTTTTTCGTCGCCACGAGAGGGGAAAATGAAACGAAAATGACTGAAACTAGAGCTGCGCATCTTTCAAGATTGAAAAAACATATGACTCCTCTCTCTATGTATGGGTCAGACGTATCGGTGTTTGTATGGGGTGCAAACATGTGGTGGACGAGTAATGAGGTCCATGCCTCTTTGCTCACCGGTCGGTCCCACCATCAGGTATTTTAGGTGCCCGTGTTTCGGGTGCGAAGTGAGCATACATAGCACACGAGGAAAGCGCACATGCACAGAATCGCAATATAAACTTGTGTTTTTATAAACATGAATTTAGAGCATCTCCCCTTTCCCCAAACACCCTAACTTCCCCTATATAGAGGG
>NC_057811.1:298105240-298115713 GCF_018294505.1 Triticum aestivum
CCATGTTGGCGGGGAAACAACCGCCTGAAGTTTCATGCTTGCGCGTGCCACCACCCGCACTGGCTGATGCCTGCCTCGCCGCCGCCCCACCTCGCCACCACCATGAGAGAGAAATAATATAAAAATTTGACTCACCAAGATGTCGGTCACACGCACCAGGAGTATATTGGGGATAAGCTTATTGGTGATCTGCTATGACAAGCTACCTGTGAAATATAATAAATTTTACTGGGGCCAATAACCACTTATAGGAGAAGGTTTTTTGGTGATATGGTTGGAGATGCTCTTATAGCGGCACACACTGGGCGGATGCCGGAGTGCTAGCATACATATCGAGTCTGTATATATACAAGCTGCCTCCTTCATGAGCGGATGCCGAGTGTGGTCTCATCAGCGGCATCTAGAAGATGGTGGAGCGTTTGCTGGGTTTGTGGTTGACGGCTGGCAGGTATTGTTTCTCCCTCGACGTCATCGTCGAGCGGGGTTGCCAGATCTGGAGTTCGATGGCATGTTCAGAGTGCTGCCGCGGCCAGATTCTTTCAACGACAATGGATTCACCTTTGGTTAGGTACTTTGAGGTTCGGAAGGCTACATATTAGGTGAAGAACTGATATGTAATGTTTTTCTTTGGTGGTTGTTTCGGTGGTGTCAGAGGCAGGTGTCGGAAGAAGGCCTCAAGCTCAGGGGATTCTTCGCTCTTGATTGTAATTTTCCTTTTTAACTGACAGTCCTTTGTGCAAAAGCTAGCGTTTTGCTCTCTCTTTTCAGTTTTGACAGGTCGGTGTCTTGTACCTTGATCTTTATTAGAAATATGTAAGTCGATCAAAAATTATACTTGAATCACTCAGTATTTTTTGAGCAAATGAAGCGCAACCTCAGCAAAAGAAAAAGGGAACACCTGGAATTCATCTAGCTGAGACAAAACTATGGTCTCATTCACGGATGATGTCAGGTACGATCTGTTTTTTTCAGGGTTTTTTTGTGGCTGGCCTAGTGCGTTCTCGATTTTTGTTGGGTCGGACTTGGCCTAGCAACTTCTCGTGTTGTGTGGCAAGACTACTACATTTTGCCGAGACGCTTGAGCTACTAGTAGTTGTGTTTTGTTTTTCTTTCGAAATAGCTACTGGTAGTTGTTACCCCTAAAAAAACTAGTAGCTACTTACTGTTTAAAGACGTGGAAGCTAGGTGGAAACTTGTAGAAAAAAATGTCGAAGCAACAGTTGACACCACAAACTAATTGACCATGACATTTTGTTGATTTCCTCTTATTCCATTTCACAATAATAAGTTGGCAAAAATGTTGTTGCAAGTATGGTAATAGCCATGCAGATCTCCAGTTGTTCCATTTCACTATAAACTATGTGATTTTCTATTTCAAAATTGTTCATGGATATAAAAATCTCCCTGTATTTTTAAATGTTCGCCAATGCAAAAAAAATATAAAATGTTCACAAACATTTTAAAAAATCACAAAATTTAAAAATAATTCATGATTTTAAAACATCATGAAAAAATCATGATTAAAATGGAAACAGAAAATAAATAAAAATGAAGTCCAGCACCAGTTGTAGTCGCGTTGGGGGCCACCACATTTGTAGTGTTGCAACACTTGCAATCGCCTTGGTGGCTCGTGCACTTGCGATTGGTTGCAACACCTGTAGTTTCGACCGTAGTGGTGGTCATGCAACTGGCCCGACAACCCCCTTTTGACACCAGTTGCAGTTGCTTTGTGCCAGGTGCAGTTATAGTCAAGTTACAATGCTTGAAGTTGCATGTCTAGTGGTGGACATGCAACTGGTTAGACGACCCTTCGTGCAATTTCAACGCACGACCCAAAATGGTCCGGTCGCGTCCGTTTGGGGGTAAACGAATAGAACAGGCAGCCTAATGCATGGGAGCAAACGGACAAATGTACGTTTTCGGTCCGGTTTCGACCCATTCCCGTCCCAAATTTCGGTCGCGCTTGCGTCAGAACGGACAACAGGCGGACGGGCGGAACATGTGGCCTTGTCCTTCCCTGGCCCGCCCATCGGGGACAGGTCCGCCCACTTTCCCTCTATTTCACACAAAACCCTCCCGCGCCCTCCCTCCCCTCCCTCCACCATGGCCGGCGGCCAGACGAATCCCGGCGACCAGGCTACGGTAGAGTGCCCCATGGTGAATAAGAAGGCTACCAAGAAGCCACGGTCGGAGCTCACGCCGGCGGTCGCCAAGCTTGACGCCGCATCGGCCAAGAGGAGGAACCGGCAGACAAAGGTGGCGGGAAGTAGGCCACTGCCGACTACGCCAACGAGGCGGCCGCGCAGTGTGCCGCGCAGCACTAGGCCGACGTCGTCGACAAGGAGGCCATTGTCGCCAAGGCGCATGCCCTCCTCATGTTAGGGTTGTGCCGACCCCCGCCGGCCATTCTCTCGGTCGCTGCCATGGCCGCGACCAACACATGCTCGTTGGCCATTCGTCCTCCACAACGCCGGTCACCAAGCTCGTCTGTCACACCCGAGACGTTGATAACCAACAAGTATAGGGGATCGCGACAGTTTTCAAGGGTAGAGTATTCAATCCAAATTTATTGATTCGACACAAGGGGAGCCAAAGAATATTCACGAGTATTAGCAGCTGAGTTGTCAATACAACCACACCTGAAAGACTTAATATCTGCATCAAAGTAGTATGGGAGTAACGGTAACAGTGGCAAAAGTAACAGTAGCAGTTTTGTAGTGATTGTAACAATCGCAACGACAAAGTAACTTAGCAAAGATCAATATGTGAAAAGCTCGTAGGCAATGGATCGGCAATGATAATTGTGTCGGATGATATTCGTCATGTAGCAGTCATCAATATAACCTAGGATGACACAGAACTAGCTCCAATTCATCAATATAATGTAGGCATGTATTCCGTATATAGTCATACATGCTTATGGAAAAGAACTTGCATAACATCTTTTGTCCTACCCTCCCATGGCAACGGAGTTCTAATGGAAACTAAGGGATATTAGGGCCTCCTTTTAATAAAGAACCGGACCAAAGCCTTAGCACTAAGTGAATACATGAACTCCTCAAACTACGGTAATCATCGGAAACAATCCCAATTATTGTCACCTTGGGGTATGCGGATCATAACTCGTAATAGGTGTATACAACTTGCAAGATAAGATCAAGAACACAAATATATTCATGATAACATAATATGTTCAGGTCTGAAATCATGGCACTCGGGCCCTAGTGACAAGCATTAAGCATAGCAAAGTCATAGCAACATCAATCTCAGAACATAGTGGATACTAGGGATCAAACCCTAACAATACTAACTTGATTACATGATAAATCTCATCCAATCCATCACCGTCCAGCAAGCCTATGATGGAATTACTCACTCGCAGCACTGAGCATCATGAAATTGGTGATGGAGGAAGGTTGGTGATGATGATGGCAATGAATCCCCCTCTCCGGAGACCAAAACAAACTCCAGATTTGCCCTCCCGGTGAAGAACAGGAGGTGGCGGCGGCGGCCCCGTATCGTAAAACGTGATGAATCCTTCTCTTTGATTTTTTTCTCCCTGAATAGGGTTATATAGAGTTGGAGTTGAGGTCGGAGGAGGTCCAGGAGCCCCATAAGCCCTCTAGGCGCGCCCGGTGGGGCAGGCTTGTGGCCTCTGGGTGGACCCCCTCTGGTTAATTCTTGCGCCAGTATTTTTTATATATTCCAAAAATATTCTTGGTAAATTTTCAGGTCAATCCGTGAACTTTTATTTCTGCACAAAAATAACACCATAGCAATTCTGCTGAAAACAACGTCAGTCCGGGTTAGTTCCATTCAAGTCATGCAAATTAGAGTCCAAAACAAGGGCAAAAGAGTTTGGAAAAGTAGATACGATGGAGACGTATGAACTCGCCCAAGCTTAACCCATTGCTTGTCCTCAAGCAATTCAGTTGAGAAACTGAAAGTGACAAAGAAAAACTTTTACAAATCTGTTTAATCTTGTTGTTGTAAATATGTTTAACTGATGTTCATGTTTTTAGCCAAGATTATGAATTAACCATATTCACAATAACCTTTAGATCTCACATTTACTCATATCAATGGCATAATCAACTAGCGAGCGATAATAATGAATCTCGAGGGATAATAATCATGCGTGGGGAACCCCGGATCTGGAGCGGTGGCTCCGTTGGCATGGCACGGCCGGCTAGCAGCCGTGCAGGCGGTGGATCTGGTGTCCCGGCCACGCGGGCGGTGGGATCCGGTGGTCGTTGGCGGCCGGCGGCGGCTTCTAAGGCGGTCGGTGCGTGCGATCTGGTGCCTCCCCTCCTCCCCTGTTCGGCGTGTGGGCCAGCCTGGTCGGGCCGCGCTTCCTCTTGGTCGCCGATTCTATACAGGAGGCGCTGGTGGTGGTGGGGATCTAGTTCGGGCGAAATCCCTGGCCGACCATGACCGGCCACGCCGACGGTGACGCCTGAGGGCGCCGTTCCCCTCCTTGGAGGCGTCGGTATGGACTGATCTCCTCACTTCACCTTCCCCTAGGTCTCCCGGGCGAAAGCCCTAACTTTGTTGGGCGGCGGCGGCGCTCACGGCGCCGTTCCCTTCTTGAAGGCGCCACTTTGGGAACATTGGGGTTGGGTGGTGCTTGTGGGTGGTGGGCGACGACGGTGGTGCTTCCCTACCATAGCATGGATTTACGTCCGTTGCTTGGAGATGGACTCGCGTAGGTGGAGGTCGTTGGCTGGCATGGTGGTGGCGTCAATGGTGGAGGACATAGCAAGGCTCGCGTAGGTGGAGGTCGTCGTTTGGCGTCGATGGCGAAGGACCTGCCAAGGTTGTCACCTCAATCTGCTCTGAAGATGGACCAGTGGAAAATGGCGGCGACGACACATGTGAGTGCGTCGGACCGGTTTGAGCCCCGGACCTGGCAAATGGCTTGGTCGGGGCCTCCGGCTTTAGATGTTAGGCTTAGGTGAGAGGTCTGGGTATGCGGCCCAGCTTGCACCCCTTCATCATTTGGATAAAAGTAGCGGTAGATGTTGCCAAGATGGCGGATTCAGGCATATTGTTGTTCTACTTTGTAAGGTCCTCGAGAATAATCAATAAAATGGCCACTTCATCTCCCAGATGCAGAAACCGGGGTTATCCTCCATTTCCAAAAAAACAAAGCATACAAATGACAGTGGTGCTCTCCAGCTGGTGCTTTTTATGAGAGGATGATGACTCAGTAATAAAAGTAAATAGATAAGCCCTTCGTAGAGGGAAGGAGGGATTTGTAGAGGTGCCAGTGCTCAGAGTTTTTAAAACAGAGATAAATATATTTTTTGAGCGATATGCTTTCATTGTCAACATAACAACCAAGAGATCTCACTATCTTCCATGCTAAATACATTATAGGCAGTTCCCAAACAGAATGGTAAAATTTTTACTCCCCCTCCAACAACAATCACACTCTACGGCTAGCTGAATCCATGGATACCGTCCATACCAACAACAGTCCTGGGGGAGTTTTGTTTTATGATTATATTTTGATTTGATTTCGAGCATGAAACTGGGCATCCCGATTACCACCCACTTTCTCGTGAATGACAAGTGAATAGACACTCATCGTGAGAATAACCCACCTAGCATGGCACTACATGAGCCCCTAGTCACTACTGACAGCCCCCAGTCACTACATGAGCGATCCGGGCATACAAAACAGATTATTATTTGAAGGTTTAGAGTTTGGCACATGCAAATTTACTTGGGACGGCAGTAAATACCGCGTATAGGTAGGTATGGTCGGCTCATATGGAACAACTTTGGGTTTAAGAAAGTGGATGCACAAGCAGTATTCCCGCTTAGTACAAGTGAAGGCTAGCAAAAGATTGAGGAGCAACCAACTAGAGAGCGACAACGGTCATAAACATGCATTGAGATTAATCAACATTGAGTGCAAATATGAGTAGGATATAAATCACCATGAACATAAATATCGTGGATGCTATGTTGTTCTGACTCAACTTCATGCGTGAGCATGTGCCAAGTCAAACGACTTAAATCATTGAAAGAAGGATACCATCCTATCATACTACATCATAACCATTTTAAATTGCATGTTGGTACACAAGACAAACCATTATCCACTCCTAGCTAATTAAGCATGGCATGAGTAACTATAATCTCTAATAGTCATTGCAAACATGTTTAATTCATAATGGGCTGAATCAAGAACGATGAGCTAATCATATTTACAAAAAACAAAATAAGTCGAGTCCGTACCAGCTTTTCTCCATCTCAATCATTTTGTCATATATCGTCATTATTGCCCTTCACTTGCACGGCCGAACGTTTTTAATAATAATAAGAGTGCACGTGCATTGAACTAAGCTGGAATCTGCAAACATTTATTCAAAGGAGAAACAAGGTAATATGGGCTCTTTGTTAGATCCACAATAATGCATATTAGAGGCACTCAACATTTTCATCATGATCTTCTCTTTACGACCCAAAGAAAAGGAAAATAATTTCAAAGAAACACGCTGAAATATTTTTGGAGTTTTTTGTTTTTCTGAAGAAAGTAAAATGAAGACGAGAAAACCTATTTACACGAGAAAGCTCCCAACAAATATAAGAACGAGAAATCTTTTTGGGTTTCCTTTTATACTACTACTAAATAAACTAGAAAGAAAAATTAAAAAGAAGCGAGAACTAATTTTTTGGATTTTCTCAAAGTTTTTCAAACACACAAGAAGAAAGCAAGAAAAATAAACTAACATGGATAATACAATGAAAAAGTATGAACACCGACAACTGAAATGAGTATGTGAATATGAATGTAATGTCGGTGAGAGATACCTACTCCTCAAGCTTAGGCTTTTGGCCTAAGTTGGTCTAGGGCCACGGCTGGCCTGATGGATATCCAAAATTGTAGTTGGGGTTGTACTGAGCTGCGACAGCTACTGCTTGGAGGGCTGCCTCATGGAGGCGAGCGGCCTCCCCTGCTCTCTCATACTCGTCCACCTCCTCTCTGGTTAAAGTATCTTCGTTTTACCTGAAAGTCAAAGAAGGTAGGAGCAGGAAGCGTAATGAAACAAATTGAAATTAGTGTTACATGCCCATAAAAAATCCATGCAGCCTTTTGTCAAAGTTTAGTGCGCTGCTCGTACCACCACCCGCATCATCATCTCTCCTTGCATCAACACCATCACAATCAAAATCGATCATTGTTTCTCCATATAAGTTGTACTCCCAAGATTGCTCAAAGACAAGTTGATACCTAATTTTTCGTTAAAGAGTAAAGAAAAGCAAGTATTTCCTCTTTTTTTATTCATTCATAAACATTGGGATTAGTGATCTTCAGGATAAAGTCTCGGTCGGAAACACCATTCACTGACAAATTAGAAGACAACACATAAATAATATTTTGATCGAAGTTCTAATTAAGGAGTGATGGTACACACAATAGTAGGAACAACTAAAATAGTAGTAGTACAATCACATAAAATCACACCATGTTTTCAGATATTTTTCAACATCCAGAGATAAGATTGTTAAGTGCATATAAAGTTAAATATAATTGAACTGCAAAAAGAGACCACCAATGCAAGATTTACCATGTGATAGTTACTAACCAGAAAAAAGCAATATGAAACACACATAACAAACTAACGACAGTATTTAAAATGGAAATAGAACCCGTTCGAGTGTATATGCTTTTAAGGGAAGCTACCGTATTTAAAATGAAGACGGAACAAGTGCAAGTGTATATGCTTTTAAGGGAAGCCTAACTATATATACAATGATATTACGACTATTTTTTCTAGTCAACGTAGCAGTTCGCACGAAATAACCCATCTTATCCCTCCTGAAGTGACTCCTAATGGTACTTACACTGCATCATAGGCAACTTGAGGGCAAGGATTTACCGGAGGTTTTAGTCTAAACCTCCTTTTGTTAGCTGATAGTTAAAGTCATTTTCTGTTGTGAGGTAATATATAGAGACAGATTAAGTTTATAGTACTGTAGCTCATCCCTTTTTAAAAAGTCCTGGAGCTCATAAACCCCCTGAAATTGACCAAAACAGCAAACGCACAAATGAAGGCACGCATATGGCAAGTCAATATCACCTTCAGGAAATGCATGTTACATGAAGCACATGTAATGATGTAATCAATATGTCAAAACAGATATGCACCAGCATTTGTCCCCGAGTCCTGAACACATAATAGGATACTGTGTCTTAAGCTTCAGAATACATGTTTGGATACTTCTTCCGACTAATGAATGCATAAATGAATCAGCAAATGGACCATGGAAGTCAAGTAGTCAAGAACCTGCAGTATTCCATAATGTCGAAGTCAGGATTATATTGCAAACCTTAATGAAACATTAGAATCACCTAATAGTATGTAAAACGACAAAACTAGTCTGGCATACCTCCTTTTTTACTTGATATTACAAACAAAGGACTGATGAAGACCAAACACCACGTGGTGTGCATCACAAACATACCTACATGTTCAAGATGTTCCTGAGAGAAGGAACATATATCATAATCAGAACATTATTATTTTATAGAAATAAAGCTCGCAGCATTGGAATGCTCTGTACGAAGATTGTCTCTTACTAGTGTGGCATTTCGGTGCCCAGTCTCATCTGCACCCGGTCAGTAAAAAAATCAAAACAAATTCTAAAAAAATTCAAAAAAATTCAATTTTTTTGTGAGGTAGATAATTTGATGCGTGAGGTTCGCTCCAATTTTCAGAGCATTTGGCCGTCTGATCAGCTCTCAGCAAAAAAGACAAATCGAATCAGAACAGTGCGTGAACAGTAAACATTTTTACAGACCCCGGATTTGTCTTTTTTCCGAGAGCTGCTCAGATGTCCAAATGCTCTAAAAATTGGAGCGAACCTCACTCATCAAAATATCTACCGCACAAAAAAATTGGATTTTTTTTTACATTTTTCTAGTATTTGTATTGATTTTTTTTCGTCGGGATGGGTGCAGCTGAGCCCGAGCTCAGAAATGGATTACCGGTCTCTTACCTCCTTTTCTGTTTGATACTGCTGCAACATTGGAATTGTCAGATGAACTACCACCAAAAGTGTCGTTTCTCTTTAGATGAGGCACAGTTTGCATAATGAAATCATGCTACTAACAGAAAGATCAAACCTGCTGTCAAATGCTCCAATTATTCGACTCTGCTGAAAGTTCTGAAAAAAAGATTGCAGAATGAATTGCCATAATATTCCAGCTAGCAAATCCCTACTTGATAAAATTGCCTAAAGGCAAAATCGTGTAGCTGCCACATCCAAACTGTAACATGTCATTGCAGAAATAAGTGTGTGGTAATAAGGGAGAAGAAAAAAATGTAAAGAAACATTACAAGAAATCAATAGTCCAGCTTGCCAAAAAAATGTGTTCCTATGAGTTACAATGTACAAACGCAGAAGCATGTGAATGGGCTACAGATTTCGTGTGTAAACTAATGACTGCATGCGGTGTGAATGGAAAAATGAATGAACGAGCAGAAGTTCAATTTCTGTGCTTACCGGCAGATTGACTTCAATGCGTGATCCTAATGCACCTAGCTCTACAACATTGACTACTCTACAATTTTAAAACATTTAGCCCGTCAGGTCTCGGAAGCTAGGCAAATGGGGGGCAGGCATCACCTCAAACTAATACTGGGCATAGATAACTTACATGTTTCAAAAAAGTCTATCCAGATGTCTGAAGGAGGTTATCAATGCAGTAGGAGGGGTAAGATGACGCAGATGGGGAAGACGAGCAGGGCAATAGTACTCCCGTCGTTTCTTTTTAGTCCGCATATAAGGTTTGATTAAAGTCAAGCTTTGTAGAGTTTGACTAACTTTATATTAAAAAATATAAACATTCACAATATGAAATCAATATTATCAGATGCACCGTGAAACGTATTTTCAAACTATATAGTTTTAGTATTATAGATGTTCATATTTTTTTATATAAATTTTGTAACATCCCAAATTTTTAATTTGGAATGTTATACATTAGATCATCATTGCATATCATATTTTATTGCATTTTGGTTTGATCCTAGAAATTCTACGCAACTCAAAGACCCACGGAGAGAGTTGGGGATTTCATTATTTTCATATTCGAGTTTTTCTCGAATTTTGAAAAGAGGATCGTTTGGTTTTAATTATTTTCTCTTTAAATTCTTTTATAAAAATAAAAAAGAGAGCATAAAATGACTTCCTCAAAATAAAGAAATATCGGAGATTTAATATTAAAATCAAATAAGAATTTTATTCGGAGTTTTATCGCAATTCTATTTGAATTAGGAAACATATCCGTTTTTCAAAATTGCATTAGAGTCTCAAATAAATGTTCACCTTGTCTGGTAGATTTTTAAAGGATGGGGAAAATTTATTTCAGGATTTTTGGAGTCCGTTTAATATATCTTTTATTCGTTTTTCTGCGTGAAATAATTAAAAAAAACGAAACCGACTTCGGGCCGTACC
>NC_057811.1:298116151-298139653 GCF_018294505.1 Triticum aestivum
GCACCGGAGACGCACCGCCGCCGCCGCCGTCTCGCCCGACCCGCCGGAGGTAACCACCGCCGCCTCGGTTTTCGCGAGAAACCGATCGGTTTTTTTCGAAACCCTAGATGCGTTTTTTTATTTTAGATCGGTTTTTTTTCGGTTTAGTTATCTAGCGAACGTCCGTTCGTACATTCGTTTTAACGAACGGTTTTCACCGTTTAGTCGCGGACAGCGAACGTTCGTTCGTTAGCCCGTTCGTCGGTTTTTCTTTTTCTTGAATTTTCCGCGATTATTTTCGATCGCGATTTCTGATCCGATTTTCGTTTTAGTGTATCTTTTCGCTCGTTTATCGGAATCAGGCGCTTCAAGCGCCTAGAGTTTCTTCTTGAAGCCCTCTTTCTGTTTAATCAACTTACACAAGTTTTTGCTACTGTAAAATTTGACTTTAGTCCAGATTAGTAATCGAAGCTTGTTTCTTTAGCCGTTTGAGTTTTTTTTGCTTCGTTTGATTTGATTCTTTTTGCCAACCGGAGTTCTTAAGTTGAACTTTCTGGTTAGATCTCTTATTTGAGTTTTACCTGTGCCCTTGCTTGATTGCTTATTGTATGCTTGTTTGTTCGCGATAGAGTACCCGGAGTGCGAAGCATGCTACTACGAGTTTCTAGCTTTCGCAAATCATCAGCAAGACAAGTAACACTTTGATCATACCTCTTTACTACCTAGTTTTATTGCATTAGATAAATCCTCAAACAGTTGCATGGTTAGGATCTGATTAAATTATGGGTTTGGGAAGTAGATGAGGTAGTACCTATTCACCTGTTTATTATCAAACCTATGGGAGTTACTTCTACGTTGCTTATACTGCTATGCTATGCTCGTAGACGTGGATTGGGTTTGAGTGTATTCATGACAGATGTGAGCATTTTTAATTAATGGTTAACTTAAGGTGGCAACTTTAATACACATCTGGGTGGATTGAGGCACCTGGGGAACCCAGTGATTGCCTGTATTTTTGGAAATCCCGGGGTACCGTGTGATTCTCCTATGGACTGCCACCCAGGCTCAAAGGGATCATAAGATTATTCATGCTAGACACTTCTGTGTGCAGCCACATGCCATTATGGGCTCTGGCATAGTTGAGTAAGTTGTGGGAAACCTTTCCATGATGGGCTAGCAGATGTAGGGGATTGTAGGTGTACATGCCTATCTATCGGTTAAGGGGACCTCTTCGGAAAGACTGTGTCTCGGTCATCCGTTTCTCAAACATCATGTAGTGCGAGAAATCAAACGGAGGAGATCGAGTCTGGTGGGAAAAGTGCACAAACCTCTGCAGAGTGTACAAACTAATCATGGTTAGCCGTGTCCCCGGTTATGGACGTCTTGAGTATCTAGTTCTTAGATTATCACGTGGATCTCATCACTCTATTACAAGATTAATTTTGATTGGGTTATTAATTACCTTTTAATTGGGATTGAGATGGGGTTTACCATTCTCAATGTTTTCAACCAACTTTGTAGTTAAATAAAATATATTCCTTTGTTGTAGGAAAAAAATTGGCTTTTCGCAAAACATACTAACCATACAACCTCCACCAGCCATATATGCATGTAGTGATAGCATTATTCTGTTCATTACTCTCTTGTGTTACATTGCCAGCATATTCCATGTGTTGATCCGTTTTCGGGCTGCAACGTATCATGTTGCAGACTTTTCAGACGACGAGTAAGGAGCCTTAGGTCGTGGTCTTTCACTCAGTGATGCCGTTGGAGTTGATGGACTCACTTTATCTTCCAAGCCTTCCGCTGTTATCGTATTAGATGGCCTTAAGCCATATTTATTGTAATAAGTTCTCTTTTGAGACATTCGATGTAGTAAGTGTGTGATTGCTACTCTGTTATAAATCCTTCAAGTACTGTGTGTGTCAGCATTACCGTTCCAGGGATGACACTTAAGCACAGAGACTTGACCGTCTGAGGTCGGGTCTCTACAAGATGGTATCCGAGCACACGCTAACTGTAGTACACGACCACTAAGCTAAAGCCCTAGATCACTACTCTCTTCTCATTTCTGACTCCTCTCCATTTTCTACTCTTTAGGATGGCGGACGCAAGGAAGAAGTTCACGCAACCGGATGAAGACACCCCTTTTGGACGCCACTTGAAGGAAGTTACTAGGTACCTGAACATCGGAATACCAAGCTTCACCGGGACTTACAATGCCACTTTACCAGAAGAGGAGCGCTGGATGATTCAAGTTCAAGTTCCAGGAAGGACATTCATGCCAGTCATTGAGCCCATAGAGTTTTCCTTTGATGCACCAACCTGGAGTCTAGGAAAGAGTATGGCAGCCCACATCACCATGGGACGCATTGGGGAAGTTTACCACAAGGATCTCAAGGATACTATCTACCAGATTTATGGGCGCCGAGATGAACAATGGGAGATGATCAGCACCAGGAAGGATAGATCGATTGCAGCTTTCATCCAGGAGTTAAACCAGCACATTCGACGCCAGGAGAACCAGATGTGCGCAGGCATGACAGATTTGAAGAAGGTGATGACAAGGATCACAGAACTGGAGGAAGAACTCAAGGCTACTCGCGAGGATTATATGGAGGAAATTGTCGTACTAGTAGAGAAGAATGACGACCTGAAAAGGAAGCTAGGAGTATTCATGGGAGACCCCGCGCCAGGAGGAGAAGATGAAGGTTCCACTTGCCCAGAGAACTACATCATCATCAACGACACCGACTCGGATCCCGATGATAGCGATGATGACTATGTTGATGAAGCTGGAGCGGATATCATGGAGTCTTCGACTGATCAATTTTTCTAGTCGACCACCATATCAGTAGTAGTATTCCACCATGTATATAGTATAGTCCGAGCACTTTTGTAACGATAGTTCTAGACTGATATGCCCTTGTTTGATTGATTGAGTGATATGATTGTGTTTGTCTCATGTGCATATGGGTAGTGTTTTCCCCCTAGACCTCATTCTACTATGTTTTCTTATCTTCTCAAAACCCAGCAGATGCCTCCGAGACGCGACAATGTATTTGCTTTCCCACCGGAGCTCACTCAGTTGATCCAGCACCAGAATGCATTGATGCAGATACTAGTCCAGAATCAGAATCAGGGGAATAACAACAACAACAACAACAACAACAACAACAACGACGACGACGACAACAACCCACCACCACCACCTGTTGATCACTTAGCCCATTTTCTTAGGCTAAATCCGCCGGTGTTCTCCAGTAGCACCGAGCCGATTGTTGCAAATGATTGGCTCCGCAAGATTGAAAGGGAGTTGACTACTACAGGATGCATAGATGCGGAGAGAGTGCGTTTTGCCGCACATCAGCTTGATGGACCCGCAGCATCATGGTGGGAGAATTTCATAGTCACTTACCCCATCGACACTGTTACATGGGACCAGTTCCAGCAGGCTTTTTGCACTGCCCATGTATCAACAGGAACTATGGCCATGAAGAAGCGTGATTTTCGCAACTTACGCCAAGGAGGGCGCACTGTTGGCCAGTATGTGGATGACTTTAGTAAGCTAGCACGTTATGCCCCAGATGACGTCGCTACGGATGCAGCTAAGCAGGAGAAGTTTCTGGAAGGACTGAATGATGAGCTGAGCATGCAGTTGATGGTGACAAATTTCAATAACTACCAGGAGTTGGTAGATAGAGCTCTCATGCTTGAAGGGAAGCAGCAGCAGATTGACAGCCGCAAGAGGAAGTATGGACAAGGAAGTATAATTCTGGAGCTCAGCAGAGACCCCGTTTACCCCGAACTCGGGAGGACCCCTTCAGCATAACCATGGAGGTCACAATTACACTGGAGGAAGTTCACACAATCATAGTGGCCCCAAGAACGGGAATGGTAATGGAGGAAGCAACGGACAGAACCGTTCCAACCCGGCAACGCCCGCCAAGAAAGACCTAAGCCACGTTACTTGCTACAAGTGCCAGAAGACCGGATATTACGCCAATGAATGTCCTGAAGCTAAGAATGGAAACGACAATGGAAGCTCTGGGAAGAAGCCCAACCCTTTCAACAGGGGACAAATGAACCACGTTAACGTGGAGGAGGTTGAAGCTCAACCAGATGCAGTAATAGGTAAGTTTTTGGTTAAGTCATTTACTGCAGTTGTTCTTTTTGATACTGGTGCATCGCATTCATACATACCAAGGGGATTTGTGGATAAGTATAAACTGCCCACCAAAGTTCTTAGTACACCTATGTTAGTAAGCTCGCCAGGAGCAGAGTATATGGCAAGCCAAGGATGTTTTCAGATGCCATTGACCATAGGTAGGCATGTTTTCCCCTCAGATCTGATAATTTTGGAGTTGCAAGGTTTGGATGTGATTCTGGGTATGGATTGGCTATCGATGTATGGAGGAAACATCGATTGCGCCAGTAAGACTATTTTTCTCATCACCCCAGAAGGAAGAAGGATCAAGTATGTATCCCGGCATGTGCCGAATAGGACTCAAGTAAATTCCTTATCAGGAGTTGTACAGGAGGAAGTACCAGTGGTAAAGGATTTCCTGGATGTATTTCCAAAAGAGTTGCCAGGCATGCCACCGGATAGAGACATTGAGTTTTTAATTGAGCTTTTGCCAGGCACAGGGCCAATATCTAAGAGACCGTACAGAATGCCCGCAAAGGATTTGGAGGAAATTAAGAAGCAGATCAAGGAGTTACTGGATAAAGGTAATATTCGCCCAAGTTCGTCACCTTGGGGATCGCCAGTGCTTCTAGTGGAGAAGAAGGATGGATCGTTAAGGATGGTTGTTGATTATCGAGGATTGAATGAGGTGACGATCAAGAACAAGTACCCACTGCCAATGATCAATGATTTGTTTGACCAGCTTCAAGGAGCTAAGGTGTTTTCCAAAATCAAACTGCGATCAGGGTACCACCAGCTGAAGATTCGAGAGCAGGATATACCTAAGACAACTTTTACCACGAGGTATAGGCTATATGAGTATACCGTTATGTCATTCGGCCTGATTAACGCACCTGCCTATTTTATGAACATGATGAAGAAGGTGTTTATGGAGTTTTTGGATAAGTTCGTTGTGGTGTTCATTGATGATATTCTGGTCTACTCGAAGAATGAAGAGGAGCATAAAGAGCATTTGCGTTTAGTACTTGGGAAGCTCAGAGAACATCAACTATACGCCAAGTTCAGCAAGTGTGAGTTTTGGTTGAAGGAAGTTGGATTTCTGGGAGATGTTATATCCGGAGAAGGAATAGCGGTAGACCCCACCAAAGTTGTCACTGTGACAAATTGGGAAGCAGCAACGTCAGTTGGAGAGATCCGGTGTTTTCTTGGACTCGCAGGATACTACCGGAGGTTCATTGAGAATTTCTCAAAGATTGCAAAGCCTATGATGGAGTTGTTAAAGAAGGACACCAAGTTGAAATGGACTGAGGAATGTGAGGCCAGTTTTCAGGAGTTAAAGAAACGCTTGGTTACATCACCAGTGCTGATTCTGCCAGATCAACGCAAGGATTATGAAGTGTATTGCGACGCTTCACGTCGAGGACTTGGAGCCGTACTTATGCAGGAGGGAAGAGTTGTTTCATATGCCTCACGACAGCTTAAACCCCATGAGTTAAATTATGCTACGCATGATTTGGAGTTAGCAGCCGTAGTGCATGCGTTGAAGACTTGGAGACATTTTCTCATCAGAAACCATTGTGAAGTATACACGGATCACAAGAGTTTGAAGTATATCTTCACGCAGAAAGAGTTGAACCTCAGGCAGAGGAGATGGTTGGAACTCATTAAGGATTATGACATGAGGTTGCATTATCATCCTGGAAAGGCTAACGTAGTAGCCGATGCGTTGAGCCGCAAAAGTCATGTCAATACACTCATGACCGGAGGATTACCCAAGGAGTTGGCAGATGACCTACGCGAGCTATGTTTGGAAATTGTTCCGAGAGGTTATGTAGCAGCTTTGGAGATTCAATCTACTTTGATGGATAAGATCAGAGAAGCTCAGAAGACGGACAAGGAGATAGCTGAGATTAAGGAAAGAATGAGCAAAGGAAAGGCTAAAGGATTTCGTGAGGATGAGCACGATACCTTATGGTTTGAGGACCGCGTATATGTGCCAAATGATCAGGAGATCAGGAAGCTGATTTTGCAAGAGGCCCATGATTCGCCATATTCGATTCACCCAGGAATTACCAAGATGTATCTGGATTTGAAGGATAGTTTCTGGTGGACCGGAATGAAGAAGGACATTGCGGAGTATGTAGCAGTTTGTGATGTATTTCAGGGAGTGAAGGCAGAGCATCAGAAGCCAGCAGGATTGCTACAACCATTGCCGATACCCGAATGGAAGTGGGACAGGCTAGGCATGGATTTTATCACGGGATTGCCCAGGACTCGTTCAGGCTATGACTCGATATGGGTTGTAGTCGATCGTTTGACAAAAGTAGCTCATTTCATTCCAGTGAAGACCACTTACACCAGTGCTAAGTTGGCAAAGATATACATGACCAGGATCGTATGTCTGCATGGAGTTCCGAGGACCATTGTATCAGATAGAGGAACCCAGTTTACCTCAAAGTTTTGGAATCAGTTGCATGAAACTTTGGGAACCAGGCTAGAGTTCAGTACAGCTTTTCACCCACAGACGGATGGACAGACTGAGAGAGTCAATCAGATTCTGGAGGACATGTTGAGAGCTTGTGCACTAGATTATGGATCTAGTTGGGACGATAATTTGCCGTATGCAGAGTTCTCTTATAACAACAGCTATCAAGCCAGTTTGAAGATGGCCCCTTTCGAAGCATTGTACGGAAGGAGGTGCAGGACACCGTTGTTATGGGATGAAGTTGGAGACCGACAGTTGTTTGGACCAGATTTGATTAAAGAGTCTGAAGAGAACGTTAAGCTGATTCGCGATAGACTCAAGGTATCCCAGTCCAGGCAGAAGAGTTATGCGGATTCTAAACGCAAGGAGACAGTTTACGAAGTCAGAGACAGAGTGTATCTTCGTGTATCCCCACTTCGAGGAGTGAAGCGCTTTGGAGTTAAGGGAAAGTTAGCACCACGTTTTGTGGGACCATACAAAGTTTTGGAACGTATGGGAGAAGTTGCTTACAAGTTGGAATTACCCAAAGGATTATCAGGAGTTCACGAGGTGTTCCATGTTTCTCAGTTGAAGAAGTGCCACGCAGAGATGGCTGATATTCCTCTGAGAGATACAGTGCCGCTGGAAGCGATACAGTTGGATAGCGATTTGACCTACGAGGAGAAGCCAGTCAAGATTCTCGAGTTTGCCAGCCGAGTCACACGCAACAAATTAATCAGGTTATGCAAAGTTCAGTGGATTCTCCATACCGAAGATGAAGCCACCTGGGAACGAGAGGAAGACCTACGGAAGGATCACTCTCACCTATTTTCTAGCCAACCTGAATCTCGAGGGCGAGATTCATCTTAAGGGGGAGTAGGTTTGTAACATCCCAATTATTCAATTTGGAATGTTATACATTAGATCATCATTGCATATCATATTTTATTGCATTTTGGTTTGATCCTAGAAATTCTACGCAACTCAAGGACCCACGGAAAGAGGTGGGGATTTCATTATTTTCATATTCAAGTTTTTCTCGAATTTTGAAAAGAGGATCGTTTGATTTTAATTATTTTCTCTTTGAATATTTATTTTATAAAAATAAAAGAGAGAGGATAAAATGACTTCCTCAAAATAAAGAAATATCAGAGATTTAATATTAAAATCAAATAAAAATTTTATTCGGAGTTTTATCACTATTCTATTTGAATTAGGAAAAATATGCATTTTTCAAAATTGCATTAGAGTTCCAATAAATGTTCACCTTGTCCGGTAGATTTTTAGAGGACGGGGAAAATTTATTTCAGGATTTTTGGAGTCCGTTTAGTATATCTTTTATTCGTTTTTCTGCGCGAAATAATTAAAAAAAACGAAACCGACTTCGGGCCGTACCCGAGCAGGACTCCGCCCGGGGGAGCTTTATAAGCCGCGCCGGCCGAGCCCCCAAGCCCATCCGCCCGCGCCCCGCCAAACCCTAGAAGCCGCGCCGCCCCGCCGCCGCACCGGAGCCGCACCGCCGCCGCCACCGTCTCGCCCGACCCGCCGGAGGTAGCCGCCGCCGCCTCGGTTTTCGCAAGAAATCGATCGGTTTTTTTTCGAAACCCTAGATGTGTTTTTTTATTTTAGATCGGTTTTTTCGGTTTAGTTATCTAGCGAACGTCCGTTCGTACGTTTGTTTTAACGAACGGTTTTCACCATTTAGTCGCAGACAGCGAACGTTCGTTCGTTAGCCTGTTCATCAGTTTTTCTTTTCTCGGATTTTCCACGATTATTTTCGATCGCGATTTCTGATCCGATTTTCATTTTAGTTTATCTTATCGCTCGTTTATCGGAATAAGGCGATTCAAGCACCTAGAGTTTTGTCTCGAAGCCCTATTTCTGTTTAATTAACTTACACAAGTTTTTGCTACTATAAAATTTGACTTTAGTCCAGATTAGTAATCGAAGCTTCTTTCTTTCGCTGTTTGAGTTTTGTTGCTTCGTTTGATTTGATTCTTTTTGCCAATCGGAGTTCTTAAGTTGAACTTTCTGGTTAGATCTCTTATTTGAGTTTTACCCGTGCCCTTGTTTGATTGCTTATTGTATGCTTGTTTGTATGCGATAGAGTACCCGGAGTGCGAAGCGTGCTACTATGAGTCTCTAGGTTTCGCAGATCATCAGCAAGGCAAGTAACACTTTGATCATACCTCTTTACTACGCAGTTTTATTGCATTAGATAAATCCTCAAACAGTTGCATGGTTAGGATCTGATTGAATTGTGGGTTTGGGAAGTAGATGAGGTAGTACCTATTCACCTGTTTATTATCAAACCTATGGGAGTTACTTCTACGTTGCTTATACTGCTATGCTATGCTCGTAGACGTGGATTGGGTTTGAGTGTATTCATGACAGATGTGAGCATTTTTAATTAATGGTTAACTTAAGGTGGAAACTTTAATACACATCTGGGTGGATTGAGGCACCTGGGGAACCCAGTGATTGCCTGTATTTTTGGAAATCCCGGGGTACCGTGTGATTCTCCTATGGACTGCCACCCAGGCTCAAAGGGATCATAAGATTATTCATGCTAGACACTTCCGTGTGCAGCCACATGCCATTATGGGATCTGGCATAGTTGAGTAAGTTGTGGGAAACCTTTCCATGATGGGCTAGCAGATGTAGGGGATTGTAGGTGTACATGCCTATCTATCGGTTAAGGGGACCTCTTCGGAAAGACTGTGTCTCGGTCATCCGTTTCTCAAACATCATGTAGTGCGAGAAATCAAATGGAGGAGATCGAGTCTGGTGGGAAAAGTGCGCAAACCTCTGCAGAGTGTACAAACTAATCATGGTTAGCCGTGTCCCCGGTTATGGACGTCTTGAGTATCTAGTTCTTGGATTATCACGTGGATCTCATCACTCTATCACAAGATTAATTTTGATTGGATTATTAATTACCTTTTAATTGGGATTGAGATGGGGTTTACCATTCTCAATGTTTTCAACCAACTTTGTAGTTAAATAAAATATATTCCTTTGTTGTAGGAAAAAAATTGGCTTTTCGCAAAACATACTAACCATACAGCCTCCACCAGCCATATATGCATGTAGTGATAGCATTATTCTGTTCATTACTCTCTTGTGTTACATTGCCAGCATATTCCATGTGCTGAACCGTTTTCGGGCTACAACATATCATGTTGCAGACTTTTCACACGACGAGTAAGGAGCCTTAGGTCGTGGTCTTTCACTGAGTGATGCTGTTGGAGTTGATGGACTCACTTTATATTCCAAGCCTTCCGCTGTTATCGTATTAGATGGCCTTAAGCCATATTTATTGCAATAAGTTCTCTTTTGAGACATTCGATGTAATAAGTGTGTGATTGCTACTCTGTTATAAATCCTTCAAGTATTGTGTGTGTCAGAATTACCGATCCAGGGATGTCACTTAAGCACGGAGACTTGACCGTCTGAGGTCGGGTCGCTACAAATTTGGTCAAAGTTTGTGTAGTTTGACTTTGACCAAATCTTATATGCGGAGTAAAAAGAAATGGAGGGAGTACACCGATCCGTATCTTTCTTTCTCTCTCTCTCTCTCTCTCTGCGTGTTTCCCCATCGAGGTCCAGATCCGGATTGCGGAAGATGAAAAGAGGTTTTTGCGACCACGTAGGATGGGGGAGGCGTACGGCGGCGGCGGCGGCCCCTGAGTCCCTGACCACGCAGCGGCATGACACCGCGGACGGCGGCTTCCTCCCGGCGGTGTGGTCTTCGTGGCCGTCAGATAGAGGAGGGAGGTGGAATGGCGGCGACGACGACTGGTGTACGTGAGGTAGGAGGAGAAGGAGTGCGGCAGCACACCTAGGGTTGATGAGGGTAGGTCGTGCGCGAGAGTGAGAGAGATTTTTTTTGAGGGATGCTGGAGCGAGAGAGATGAAAGAATCATCGTGGGGTGTGGCCGCATGGAAGGAGACTTGCACAAGCCCATTAGGCCCAATTTCACACTAGGCGTTAAAAATAGTGATCGGAGCAGCGGCCCAACAAGGAAACACCCGATTTTAGCGAACGCAACGATTCTAGGGAGCTCCTAACGGGCGCCTTATGCGCAGGCTGAGGCAACGTGCGCCCACACAGCAGCACTCAGCCGCGGCGGGCCGGCCCATGAACAGACTGACAGTGCAAAACGTACTTACAGCGCAAAAAACCACCGGCAAAGTCAATCCCGTGAGGTTTCAAACTTGCTCCGATTTGCTCAAGTGCGTGACAGGCTAACCACTAAAGCTATTACGCCTGTGTGAAAGTTTCCAATGCGAAAACATAGTAGACCAAAACTATAGCCGCACTATTTAGAAAAACATGACTACTTTTTAAAAAATGTGAACAAATTTTAAATGTCCACAGATTTAAAAAACATCACGAATTAGAAAAAGAAACATGTATTCAAAAACACTTCATTGATATTCAAAACAGTTCACAAAATTGAAAAAGTTCATCCATTTTGAAAAAAACTTCATCAATTTTCAAAAAGTTCATCGATTATCTAAAAAAGTTCTCCGATTTTGGAAAAAGTTCATCAATCTTTAAAAAAGTTCAATGATTTTGAAAAAAGTTTATCGATTTTGAAAGTTCATCAATTTTTAAAAAACTTCAACGATTTTGAAAAATGTTCATCGACTTTTAAAAAAATTCATTGAATTTGAAAAAAAAGTTCATCATTTTTTTCAAAAAAAAGTTCATAAACCGACAAAAAGTTCATCTGATTTCGGAAGAAAATTTCACAATTTTTTAAAAAAGTTCAATGATTTTTAAAAAGTTCATTGAATTTGAAAAAAAGTTCATCACTTTTTTCAAAAACTTCATAAAATTGACAAAAAATTCATCTGATTTTGGATGAAAAGTTCACAAAATTTTAAAAAAGTTCGCCGATTTTGGAAACAGTTCATGAATTTGTAAAAAGTTCAACGTTATTTAAGAAAAAAAGGTTCATCGATTCTTAAAAAAATAAATAAATTATAAGGGCACAAAAAACTCTCACGACCTAGAGAAAGAATAGGAGAAGCGGAGGAAACATTTAGTCACAAGTCTTTCGTAGTTGAACTGGTAGTTCGGTGCTAACTCGAACGACAGATCTCTGGTTCGAACGCCCGTTTGTGAGTATTGAAGAAACGGGCGCAACGAGCGCCGTTTAGGGTTTGCCACGATTCCAGACGGGATTAAGAGTAAATCTAGCTTTCAAAAGCTGATGATCCAAAAGCTGAAAATGCTACGAAAAAGATAACGCCCACACGTGTGGGCGTTAGCCAACTCAACCACACGCCTCCATCGCCGTTCAACAGTTTCTGCACGAATCTTGGCACGTTTTGGCTGATTTTGTGTTCCACGTAGGACAAGTCGCGTGTGTGGTGTGTGAGAGTGTTCGCCCACACGCCGGTTGCCCCCCCGTTGTCAACGGTTGCCACTCGGAGGCATGCGGTGGAACTGCTCTGCGCCCGCACGCCACGCCCGAACTGCGGTTGCTATCAACCACGTCGCGCAATTCGCCCCTCCTCCCCTCACGGTTCCATTTACTCTCCACTTCATTACTCACCCAACCCACCCCGCAGTTCATTCGATTGGAAGAGAAGGCGAGAGGAGAAAGCGATGGCGGAGGCGGAAGAGTCGACGACATTCGCGCCCGTCGGTGGGACTCGCCGGACCGGAGCGTATTCGCCGGAGTGCCTACAGAGTGAAGGTAATGCTCCTTCCCACGGTCACGTTCCTTCCTTGCATTCCTCCCCTCTCCTCTGTGGTCAATGTTCTGCTCGAGATTCATCGAGATTCAGGAGGATTCGCGATGCTCCGGCAATCCCGCCGGCGGCGGAGTCCTGTGCTGGTCGCTTTCGGTGGCATTGCACAGTTTGGTCGCCACGGCGGCGGCTGTCATGCCGGTGTGGCTCAGCCTGCCCGCAGCCACATCCTGGTTCTGCCTTGGGATTGAGCCGGCGTTTTTCTATCCATTAGTTATGTATTTGTCTCAAAATGCTATTTGCGATCAGTGTAGGAAGTTTTTTGTTGACGAATTTCAGGTTATGATAGTTGCCAATGAACCCTAGATCTAGGTAGTTGTTTTTCAAAGTGCAGTATGAAGGTAGACATGATAGTTTCAGTAACTATCTGCACTGGATGGCAACTAATTCCCTGATCAACTGTGTCAGTTGCCACAAATTTGTTTTCCATGTGGCAACTTTTTTTGTGCACACACTATGGTTGTTGCCATGCTGTAGGCATGATAAAGTGTAGTAAATAGGTAGTCATGGCAGTTTCAGCAACTATGTGCACTGGATGGCAACTAATTTCCTGATCAAATGTGTAAGTTGCCACACAATATGATTTCCATGCGGCAAGTATTTCTGTTAACACACTAAGGCTGTTGCCATGATATAGGCCGGATAATGTGGCAAATTCACTGTACAATAGACTCAATTTTGTGTTTTGCCATGCTGACTTGTGATATCTGAACATATTTGACCGTATTACATGGCAACTCATTTTTAATATGAGGTCAGTGTGTGAGTTGCCACATTACAGGTTGTTCAGTAGATGTTTTGAACACTTTTTGAATTGTCTTGTATTTTACCATGGCATTTTCAACCTAGTACATTTGCCTTTGAATATATGACAACTATGTGCACTGGATGACAACTAATTTCCTGATCAAATGTGTCAGTTGCCACAAGTATGATTTCCATGTGGCAAGTATTTCTGTTAACACACTATGGCTGTTGCCATGATGTAGGCAGGATAATGTGGCTAATTCACTGTACCATATACTCAATTTTGTGTTTTGCCATGCAAACTTGTGATATCTGAACATATTTGGCCGTACTACATGGCAACTCATTTTTAATATGAGGTCAGTGTGTGAGTTGCCACATTACAGGTTGTTCAGTAGATGTTTTCAACAATTTCTGAATTGTCTTGCATTTTAACATATGGCAATTTCAACCTAGTACATTTGCCTTTGAATATATGACAACTCATTTTTTGTACGAGGACAGAGTGTGAGTTGCCACATTATATGTTTGTGCAGCCGAAGATTTGTGCCTTTCTTTCGTACTATCTTGTGCTAACATGGCAACTTCAGCATTTTGTTTCAAGTGCCTTATGATCTGTACATTTTTCAAATGAAGCCAATGTGTTTTGTTGCCACATTTATTGTTGGACAATCATAGGGGGTGTGGGTGTTCATACGATATTGCCTAAACTTTTTGCCACTTTCAATTGAGCCCATGTGGCAAGTACATTCTGTTAGGTGGCAACTCCTTACTTCATACTTTCATTTTCACCCTGACATTTTGCTTTGTTCTTACCTCAGTAGAATGGCTCGCGGCGATCATCGAGACGATGATAATGATTTCATGGAGTTACCGTGGCAGAATCGCGCAACTAGACGGACAACAGACGGCGATGAGGTAACTGTCCACCCCCTAGCCCCCTTCCCCCATATGTTTTTGAATGTCATGTTGAGTTTGCAATCGTCTGATAGGGTCTAAACCTTCATGATAGTGAAACATGGCAACAAATGATCATTTCTCTGTTTTGCAGAAGAAGAAACATAATCGCAATAGGGCTTCATAGGAACGCCTGACTATATTGACCGAGGGATTCACCGACGACCAGAAGGGAGTTGCTGCTGAGTTGGGGATGCAGGCTCTGATGGATGTTCGGTGCAAGAATCTAGTGAACCCTGTATGCGACTGGCTCGGTGAGATTTACGAGCCTGCCTCCAGGGAATTTGTGATTCCGGAACGTGGAACACTGCCGTTAGACGAGGAATCCGTGTTCTGCACGTTGGGTGTGCCCCGCGGAGAGATCAAAGTCCCGTATGAGGTCAATAATACGATTGAGGAAACATTGTTTGCCCGTTTGTTTCCTGGGATGACATCCATGCCGAACACGACCGTGCTGGCAAATTCGCTGGAGGGCATGAAAACCCATGCCGAAGTTTTTAAGATGAAGCTACTCATGTACCTGATCTCAGCTGTTTTGCGCCGACCACATCTCTTCGCCCAAGCAACAAATGCTTCCCCATCCTGGTGAATGCTGTATCTCTACTCCTTCATTTTTTCCTTCAATCTTTTGACTCCTATGTCATTTGTAAGCTAGTCACTGCCAGTTTTTTGATGTTTTCCCATTTTGATTTCTGATGCAGCAACTTCTTGTCCTGAAATTTGTGTCGTGCAGGCAAAACTGAAAGAAGTGAAGAACATGAATTGGTGTAAGTTCATTGCGGACTTCCTGCATGATGCATTCTCAAACAAGATGTACCAGAAGGGTTGTCGACTCCATTTAATGGTATTTTTGTACTACTCTTTTGCAAACACTCCTAGCTCCTTGAGCATGCATGGCAACCATGATGGTGACATTGTGGAAACTACCATCATAACAAGATGGCAACTGCCAACATAACTAGAATGGCAACTGCCAACATAACTAGATGGCAACTGCCAACATAACTAGATGGCAACTGCCAACACATATAGATGGCAACTAACAGAAATACATGGCAACTCTTTCCCTCTTCATGCCCTCCAACTTGATGATTGAAGGAACATACGTTAGCTTCTTTTTTGCAAAATACCATGATGGCAACTGATATTTTTTCTTTTTAAATTGTTGTACATCAGCTCATGTACGTCGATCGTCCTGATCTGTCCACTGTGGACTTTACTGGGATAGGAGGCCCGCCGCCTCCACACAAGTTTGCTGTTTCTGCGTGGACTTACAATGCTGTCAAGGCTGTGCTTGCCACGGACAAGATAACTGATACTAAATACGGGAAACTGCAGGTTAGTTCTGGCTTCTTTCTTTGCACGACATTCTTTTAATTTTGACGTTGCATAACATATGAAAAAAATCCCCATACGGCAACCGTCTGTGGCTAACAAGAGATGACTACCTTGTTAGCCATGGCTGTCTGCGCATGGTATCCATGTCTGACGCCACATGGCAACTCTGCCATCCATTTTGAAACTTCTATCCTCTTCCTCTTTTTTATTTTTATTTTTGCAATACATGAACTGTTAGTTAGTGTTCATTGTTTTTCTCTTTACATGCTAGCTGTTTTTTTTGGTTTTTTCCAGCTGATGGCCAAGCATGCTATAGACTACAGCGTGTTTGGTGGGCCTCAAAACTTTGGAAAGTGGATGGACATGCACTCAGCTCCGTCTTGTCCTGTTGAGGTAATCAAGGATATATATATCTATGGTTGTGTTTGGTTTATTTTGATCTTGTGCACGTGACTTTAATATGGTTGGTTACTACTGCTTCTTGTTTCATGCACAGGCGAGGGCACCTGTTGAGCATCTAATTGGGCAGTTTGCATCCGGAATGACCAGCTTGCTCGGGAAGTTGGTTGAGGGTTGGACGTCCCTTAATGGCTCTGACAGCGACGCGGTTGCGAGGCATTTCACTCCTTTTGTTGCCGAACGGACACATCGGCCAACTGGTTGCCGTGGTCGGTACGACTACAACAGCTCGCAGGACCTTCCGGACACACAAGATGAACTAGATGGAGATGCTGCTCTCGACAAGGACGATGACGATGACATGGAGAACATGCATCATGACACCGATGATGATGAACATGTTGAAGTTCGTGCAGGTGGTAAGAAGGGCAAGGGTGCACCAGATGTCCCCTCACCGGAGAAAGTCAAAGAACATACAGCTGCGAGAGGCAAGGGGGTGTCGCCCTCAAAGAGGGGGAGGGATCCAGAGGATGTTGGGCACGGCTCTCCTGTCAAGAGACCTAGGACCGATCCCTTAGCTGCTAGGAGGAGGTTCGACTTCTATTTTAGTGTTTTGTTTTGTCTCTCCTTTCAAACAGACTGACCCCTTTTTTCAATTTGTTTTTGCTAAGCGTGGCAACGATTTTCGTGTCTGACACTTGGCACCTTTTTTTGCCTGTTTCTTATATGTGCAGTGAGGCGACAGCTGGTGGACGAGCAGTTACGAAGAAACAAGCACCAACGCCCACCCGTGTTTCTGCTCGATTGAACAAGGGTGCCCTTATTGCTGGTGACACGCCTTCCACTAGGTCATCTCCTCGTACGTCGACGTCCAACACCGGTGATCCTGTTGTGTTGCAAGATTTGAGGAAGACAGTCAAGAAGTAGGTTATCCCTGTTCTTTTTCATCGCCATATTGCTATATTTTTGCTTTTCAATGGAGCTGTTCAGCTTGCCACATGGGCTTCTGCCATGAGTCCCACATTTGCAACTGCTGTTTCTCCCATGCTCTATTTCTTTTTACTACATGGCAACTCCTGCTTGTTTTGCGTGGCAACTGCTAACTAGTCAAGATGGCAACTCTTATTCCACCTACATGGAAACTACCAGCTTTTCCATCTGTTTGTGCACTCATCCACACCTAGTTTTGAAATGGCATTCCTGGCACATCACACATTTCTTACATTTTTTAAGATGTCTACCATGGCAACTGCTGCTTGTTGTACACATGGCAACTGCTAACTGGTCCACATGGCAACTCTTATTCTACCTACATGGAAACTATCATCTGTTCATCTAACAATGTTCGTGTGTTTTTTTCAGGGTGAAGAAGACTACCACACGCGTGACGAAGCAGAACCCCAGAGACCCACTTGAACGCATACACTCAAAGCTGTCGACAGGTGGCAACTCAGACGTTCATGAGGCGCCAGTGGACAAACCTGCTGCTGCAGCGTCCACTGTTCCCACTAGCTCTGATGCAAGCGGCCGAGCATCTCCGTCGGTTGCAGATGTGCAGGCTACGACAGCAGGCATCCGTACATCTGGGAGTGACGAGTCGGTATCTGCCAGGACTGCTGAAATATTACCCACTCTGCTAGCAATGAAGGATGCTGCTGTGAGCCATGCCACCCGAGCAACAAGTGTTGAAGTGGACGCCCCCGAGATCAACCTAAGCAAGGAAGATTCCCGCTCATCTGACACGGATTCCAAGCGCGTGGGTGGTGGCACTTCTTCGTCCACGAAAGAAGGGGCTGAGGCGACAGTTCATAATGATATGCCATCCATAGGTGAGACTCTTGGCACAACAGCTCCAGCTTCTGGTGCTCCAGAGGTTGCCAAGGTGACCGTTGCGCGAGCTGGTCTTCCACCTAGGTGTCGTAGCCCCCGCAAGCAATCTGCAGACATACCCAACGCGCCGGCTGTAGCTAGGAGCAGCAGAGATGACTCTAGTTATGTGCCTGCGTCCACACTGTTCCCACCACCTGCCAGAAGCAATGTTATGAAGAGAACGGAAGACCGGAGTACAACCGACCCAGGTGGCAAGCCGGGCACGACTGACGGAGGTGAACGTGCGGAGCAGACTGCGTCTTTACCCGCAGTTGATAACCCCAGCTTAAATCTACGCACTTCTAAGCTCCCAGTCAACATCGGTGTCCACTACATCCCAAACAAGAAGATTGTCAAGAAAGCTGCGACTGATACCGCTGATAGCACGCCCCTCCCTACGAATAAGCCCGATGATTCTGCTGCGGCCGATGTAGAAATGTTTGTTGATCTTTCACCCTTGGATTCTGCCCAGCAAGTTGTTCGCGGTCCAGCCAGTAGGCAGGAGAGGCACCCAATGGCCTTCACCCCACCGAGCTGTAGCCTTGGCATCGATCGCAGTCAAGATGAACCAGTGGTGCAAGATCCTTCACCAGTTGCCTTTGCTTTCCCGGCAGGCATGGCCCCAATGATGGCGCAGCCAATGGTCGAGGGCAGGAAGGCTGTGAAGTTCACAGAGACGGTTGTGCAAGGTACATTTCTTATGCGTTTATCATATTCGTGTATACATATTTTTAGTATGACTTTTGTCCCAAGCATTTTTTTTTGGGTTCTCACTTTTGTGATGGCAAATGTTATTTGATGGACATGGCAACTGGATTTGCTTGCATGCTGTCACCTACATTTTTCTGTCGCCATGCTGCATTTTCCATTCTATGGCAACTGCAGTTGATAGATCATGGCAACTGTAGTTGTTGTCACATGGCAACTACAATGCATTGCACATGGCAACTGGAGTTGCCTACACATGGCAACTCCCTACTTTCTGTGCCTACATTTCATATTCTGCAACCTTTCTTTCACACTAAATTTGTTTTGTTTTCCAGGTATCCTAACCCACTTTTTGATCCTTGCAGCCACCCCTGACGAGATTACGCCGTCACTTGATGAAGCTTACCGCAGGATTGAGGAGGCAGCATTGCAGAGGAGGTCCTCACGAGGTCAGGGCCAATCAAGTTCCAACGCGCCTGCTGAGTCGGTATCTAAGGATACCATTAGAAGTGCCACCCCTGGTTCTGTGAGGCAGCATAGGGTAGTTCACGCACCACCCGCGGATGATTATGAGCCGGAAGTCAAGGCCACAAAGGATCAGAACCAGCTGTACGATATTGTCAAGCGCTTTGGAAATGCGAGGTCCAACAGCAATCACATGAAGGAGCTGAAAGCGTAATGACCACACCCACATAAACCTCTCATTTGCTTTGCTCTTTTTACTATTCATCCTTTTTGATAATTCTAGATATGCTCCGTTTACGTTTTATTTCTTTTTTTCACTTAGTAGACATGATTCTTTCATGTTATATCATTTTCATACAGCTCATGTTTGGACAGAACCAAGATCATACAATGTGATGCGACGTACGTCGACCTGGGTGATCTTGCCGAGTCTGTGAGGCCACTCGGTAAAATGTTGAAGAATGTAGTTGCATGTGGGATTGACTTCATCAACAGGCATATGGATATGTCTCCCGACAAAATAATCATGCAGTACACTGTGACGTGCAAAATATGGGATGGTGACTTCCACCACAAAATCCCGAGGAAGCATTTTGCTGCGCATGGTGTTTTCAAGCTCACAGTGAAGAAATGTGTGAGTACTCCTTCCTTTTTTGCACATTTTTTCCTCCCATGTTATTTTTTTGCCAGTAGCTATGCTTCAGATGTGGGCTACACCCTGTTTTGTGACAGCTGTTTCATGTGGCAACAGCTGCCATGTAAAATGACTTCTGATTTGCTTTCCTAATACAACCTATGTGGCAACTTCAAACTAAAATACATGGCAACTTTGTTCATACATGGACGGCAACTTCTTTTAATTACCCACTACAACTAAACATTATACGGTTGTCCACTTTTCTTGGCCCCTTGATGCTTTCGTAGTCACTCATGTGCCTGTTAGTGTAACCGGTGATATCTTTACATGTCATTTTCCCAACTTCATCATTTATGTTCTTAATGTGAGCTCTGCTTCTTTTCATTCCTTCATTTTTGTTTGCAGGTCTTGTTCCCCATGTTCCAGGAGCTTGAACCACACGACCCACACGACAAGTGTGGTCACCACTATGCGATCTGCCTTGACCTGAAGAACCAACGTTTTGAGGTGCTTGATTCAATGCGTTCAGAAGCTGATGCAGACCTTACTACGCATGCTGAATACTTCATCAACAACCTCAAAGAGACATGGAACCGTCACTATGAAAACTCAAAGGTCCAGATCAGACATTTTCCAATTGAGTACGTGGCGACTACGAAGCAAGGAAACCGGTATTTTCCCATCTTTTCCTCATGTGTCCTCCAAACCAATGCTCACCCTCTCTTTTTTGTCACCTCTGAATTGAAGTTTATGATTTTTTCTATATGTTCTTGTGAGTTAACCTGACTCTTTTCTTGTTTAGGCACGACTGCGGCTTCCACATGTTGGAATACCTTGCAAAGTGGGAAGGTCGACGGGTTCCTGTCGTCACAGCTGGAATGGTCGTCGAGCTCCGCAAAATTTACACATGGAACTGGTTGATGAATGAAGATTTCAACACGCGGTCCAACGCACGTGAGTTCATAGAGGAAGCTGTGAAGAAAGCCACCAAGAAGTACAAGTGATCACGTGGTGCTCCTGACCGAACGCCTACCTTACATTCTGTTGCCGAGGAATGTAAGGTATTACCTTGTCTTTTGAAAACTATGTCCGTGTAATATGCTATGACTGCATCTCCCCGTAGCCTAGTATACAGTGGTGGCGTGTGAGTGACATTTGAATAGTTTGTAATATATGTGTGGATGTGAACCTACTTAGGTTTGATAGCAGATACGTTTATGTGTTTTCAGTATTATTATGTGCTTGTGGGTTGGTAGTACCAGCATGGTGTTTTGAATGTGTCCTTGATGTCTGAAAACATGGCAAATGTAGTAGATCAGTCATGGTTAGTGAAAGTTATCGTTCTTTCTTGTTTGGCTTTTTCCGTTTTTTGCCCTACTAACTGTACCGGCTAGCATGGTAGTTTGATGACGGAGCAGTAACCTGTGCGGTTGCTGCACGAGACCGTTTCAGCTTGTTTCCCATAGTTTGCACCACAATACAATATGTGTGACTAAAATGCGCTGACTGAACATGGAAATCTACGCGGTTAAGATTCAGTACAACTAACATGGCATGTTTAGTACAACTAACATGGTAGATTCAGTAAAAAATAACATGGCAAATTCAGTAAAAAATAACATGGCAAATTTAGTAGAAATGGCATGGCAGATTCAGTAGAAATGGTATGGCAGATTCAGCAGAAATTGCATGGCAGATTCAGTTCAAGTAACATGGCAAATTCAGTGTCATACACGTGGCAACTGCAGCTATTCCTTCATGGCATTTTTACTTCAGATTCTGATGCACCTGAAGAGTCATTCTCCAGTTTTTACAAAATTTAGAACACCTAGATTACAAAAAAAAATGTCACCATGGACCAAGTCAAAGTGCTCCAATGTTGTTTACAGATTGCCCGTCCCTTTCTTTGGTTTCTTATGTTTTGCTTGAATCTCCAATCCCGATTTGTATCTTATCTCTTTTGGACGCCCTTTTGTGATGGAACGGGGCGGGTTCCTAACCTGTGTTTGTGTGCTTGCTGCTCCAGATCCTACCTCCGAGCTTTCAAATGAGGCCCTGTGGACGAAGGCACACTTGATGTGCGGGGGAACCTGTGTAAGGCTTCCTCCGCTTTCCTCTTCTTGATCTCATCAAGCTCTCTTTTGAGGGCCTTCCTGTGTTTTTCTGCGACCTTTGCTGTCTCATCACTCTTGCACGCTTCATCAATTAGTTTAGCATAGTTCTTTGTCAACACAACGTGCCTCACGGCTTCCATGGTTGACTCTGGTCTCTCATCATGCACGGCCAAAACTGCGTTTGATGTTTGCGGCGCCAATGCGTCGTCAGCGTCCCAAGTCCATCGCCGCCTTATGAAATGGCAGGGCATTCGTGTCACCGCGTTCAAGTCCATTACTTTTAGAATGTGACAGCACACAATCCCGTCCCGTTCGAATTTGCAGCATTGGCAGTAGTATTCGCCTTCGCTTATCGATGCCTTCACAAAGCAGTTCCTTCCCTTGTCTGGGTCTTCAGGTTCTGAATCCGACATGCCCATGATAGAACACACCTTGGACGTATGTTCGTCCACCTGGAAAGCCGTGTACATGCTGGCACGCTTTATTTCTTCCTAGAATCTGCAAGTTTTGTGTGGTTTTTGTTAAACTCTTGTGTGAAGTTTTTTGTAGCACCTTTTGTTTGTTGTGGCCAATGGAATTACAATTCGTTCAAACATGGCAATTATAGTTCATTAAACATGGCAACTGCAGTTGAGTAAACATGGCAACTACAATTCATTAAACATGGCAACTGCATTTCATTTAAACATGGCAACTACATAACAACTTCAATTTGGCATTTGCATTCCATACCATCATGGCCATTGGAATTTACATTTCATTAAATATGGCAACTACAGTTCATTAAACATGGAAACTGCAGTTCATCAAACATGGCAACTGCAGTTTCGCAAACATGGTAACTGCAGTTGAGTGAACATGGCAAACTGCAGTTCATTAAGCATGGCAAACTGTAGTTCATTAAGCACGGCAACTACATATCATGTTTACTATGTACCTAATGGCTACTTTTCAACACAATCATCATTTTCAAATAAGCATTTCAACTGCATTGCATTCTACATGGCACCTGGTACCTTCATGATTTGTGCAAATAAGATTGTAACACAACTGACTTACTTGTTAAAAATTGTGTTGGTGTATACACTACAAAAAAAGACACATTCGTGACATTTTGGGCCGAACGATTTTTTTTCTGTCATACATATGACACTTCTATGACGATAATTGTGACAAAACCCGGTATCATCATAGATGTGGTGGGCTCCTACTTCTATGACAAAAAATCATGACAGAAAATGGGCTTTTCGTCCTGGGCGGGCCGGAGACGCAGCTGCATGACATTCTTTGGGCCGTCCATGACTGAAAAAACTGTGGTAGAAGCGAGGGCGAGGAAAATTTCGGGGAGTTCCCGGTTACGGTGGGAGGTCGGGGGCCGAGCGATGCACGTTTCTCTCGTACACGTACGCGCGTGTGTGCGAGGCGTTGGCTCTAACTGAACCCGAGCGAGGCGTTGGGCTCTAACTGAACCCGAGCGATTGCACTGCAGGCTACGCGTTACTGAACCCGAGCGATCGATCGATGGCTGTTAACTGAACCCGATCGAGCGATTCCTTCGCTACTACTGCTAACTGAAGCCGATCGATGCTGCCTCTGGGATGAACAGTGAGCGTTGCGGGAGGGTTTGGATGAACAGTGAGTGGTGGCGTTGCCTCTGGATGAACAGGACCCTGTGGTCTGGTGGAGGGCTGGATGAACAGTAGACGGTGGAGGGGTGCCCGTGGAGGGGTGGTTGAACAGGACCCCGTGGTGTGGAGGGCTGGATAAATAGTAGACGGTGGAGGGGTGCCCGTGGAGGGGTGGTTGAACAGGACCCCGTGGTGCGGAGGGCTGGATGAACAGTAGACGGTGGAGGGGTGCCCGTGGAGGGGTGGTTGAACAGTAGCCGGTGGAGTAGCGCGCGGTGGAGGCT
>NC_057811.1:298140393-298141048 GCF_018294505.1 Triticum aestivum
GGAGGTCCGTTTCGTCCGTTTTGCGGTACGCCACACCCCTCCCGATAAACAGGACCCCTGTTTCGACCGTAGGAGGTCCATTTCCTCCGTTTTGCGGTACGCCAGACCCCTCCCGATCAACAGGACCCCGTTCTGAACGTAGGAGGTCCGTTTCCACCGTTGTGCGGTACGCCAGCCTCGTTTCCATCGCCTGTTCCGTTTTGACCCAGCCGGTTGGCTCCCACGCGTTCCGTTGCCTCCCGATGAACACGATGCATTCCGTTGCCTCCCAATCAACATGACGCATTCCGTTGCCTCCCCATGAACACGACGACGACGCTGTTTCTCCGTTCTGACCCAGCCATGTACACGAGCCCTGGCCGTACGTATGCGCGAGTAGGCGTTCGAGACCCCGCCCGTATGAACACATACGTGGCCGTATTTTCTTTCTTGCACCCTGGCCGCTGTACATACGTGTACATGCTACGTGCGCGCCTCTACTACGACATGTACGCGCCTCTACTACGACACGTGCGCGCCTCTACATCCACCAGTATATATGTACGTACACGTTCGCGACCAGAATGACAACGTTACGTACCCTTCGACCAGGTGGGTCCCGACTGTCAGGCACTTCCTTGCGTGCGAAGATGTGGCTGGTGGGTCCCAGCAGTCA